>NC_037668.1:144565376-144814239 GCF_003255815.1 Theropithecus gelada
TCATCACTGGCCATCAGAGAAATGCAAATCAAAACCACAATGAGATACCATCTCACACCAGTTAGAATGGTGATCATTAAAAAGTCAGGAAACAACAGGTGCTGGAGAGGATGTGGAGAAATAGGAACACTTTTACACTGTTGGTGGGATTGTAAACTAGTTCAACCATTATGGAGAACAGTATGGCGATTCCTCAAGGATCTAGAACTAGATGTACCATATGACCCAGCCATCCCATTACTGGGTATATACCCAAAGGATTATAAATTATGCTGCTATAAAGACACATGCACACGTATGTTTATTGCAGCACTATTCACAATAGCAAAGACTCGGAATCAACCCAAATGTCCATCAGTGACAGATTGGATTAAGAAAATGTGGCACATATACACCATGGAATACTATGCAGCCATAAAAAAGGATGAGTTTGTGTCCTTTGTAGGGACATGGATGCAGCTGGAATCCATCATTCTTAGCAAACTATCACAAGAACAGAAAACCAAACACCGCATGTTCTCACTCATAGGTGGGAACTGAACAATGAGATCACTTGGACTCAGGAAGGGGAACATCACACACCGGGGCCTATCATGGGGAGGGGGGAGGGGGGAGGGACTGCATTGGGAGTTATACCTGATGTAAATGACGAGTTGATGGGTGCAGCACACCAACAAGGCACAAGTATACATATGTAACAAACCTGCACGTTATGCACATGTACCCTACAACTTACAGTATAATAATAATAAATAAATTTAAAAAAAATACTTAATAAACTCCCATATATATGCATATATATAATGCTTAACAAACTCCTGTATATATGCATATATATATATATATATATATATATATATATATATATTCCTCTGTTTGCAGACAACGAATTGTGGGACCCTGTGATTGTGTGAGTTAATACTTAATCTAGTGAGTTAATCGTGTGAGTTAATACTTAATAAACTCCCATATATATGCATATATATATTCCTTATATATGCTCCCTATATATATAAATATATATATACACACATACATATTCTGTCCCTCTAAAGAGTCCTGACTAATACAGACCTAATTTTCTTTTCGTCTTCTTCCTCCTCTTACTTCTCTCTGTCAGAGTTTTTAAGATCTTCTCTAAGTTCCCAGTGTTGAAATTTTACACTCTATCTTCTTAGTATGTGTCCTTTTAATTCAGAAATTCCTATCCATGGGTGGTGTTATTTCTTAGATAATTTCCTCCCTTCTGTTTTTTCTTTCTTTTTTTCTGTTCTTTCTTTTTAGAAGTCCTATCAGTTTCTTGCCTGAGCACTTCATTCTCTTATCTTTTCTCTCACATTTTTCAACCATTTGCTTTATTTCTTTAACTTTATTTTCCACCTATTATATTGGTTACTTTATTCTGCTTTTTAACTTGCAAAAGTTATTTCTGTTCTCTGAATGTTTCTATTTTTAAGTGTAATTGTGTTTTTCCTTCATACTATCTTTTTATATTTCTGAAGATATTAATTATTTGGGAGATATTTGTTTTGTTTTGTTTTGTTTTCAGTTTATTTCTGTTCCCTGCATTGTCTTGCTTTCTCTGAGTTTCTGGGTTTTTGTTGTTGTCATATTAATTAAGATTTCTATTTTTACCACGGAGGCATTCCTCACATGCTGTTGATCCTTGACCATAAATTCCTTTGTAAAAGTGAATCATTAAAATATTATTTAGAAGCATTTTTTGCATGAAAGTCTTCTCAACTAAGCCAGGCACAGTGGCTCACACCTGTAATCCCAGCACTTTAGGAGGCCAAGGCAGGCAGATCACCTGAGGTCAGGAGTTCGAGACCAGCCTGGCCAATATGGCAAAACCCCATCTCTACTAAAACTACAAAAATAAGCCAGCCACGGTGGCAGGCACCTGTATTCCCAGCTACTCAGGAGGCTGAGGCAGGAGAATCACTTGAACCCGGCAGGCAGAGGTTGCAGTTGCAGTGAGCCAAGATTGCACCATTGCACTCCATCCTGGGCAAAAGAGCAAACTCCATCTCAAAAAAAAAAAAAATTTAAAAATAAGAAAGAAAAGGAAAAAGAAAGTCTTCTCAACTAGTGAGCTTCCCTGTAGGTGGAGACCTGATGGTTTCCTTGGGAAACTTTAATGTATTTTTAGATCTTTTTTGGCAAGTTTCCCTAGGAGCAAAGCATCCAATCTCCTGCCAGGAGGGTAAAACTCTGGCTGTTCACATTCCAAGAACTGCTTCAGGAAGGGAGCTGGAGTATCAATGGTCAGTATGTAAATTTCACTTAACCCTCTTGTTTTCTGATATTCCTTCCTCTACTATTCCTAGTGTTCTTGAATCCAGGACCTTTTTCTTTCAGTCTCTTCTGAGAATGAACTTTCTGTGGTCCAGAAGATAGGAGAGGGCCCAGGTTGCCAATGCTGGTGAAGAGGATCCAGGGCTCTGTGTCTGGACTGCTGCCTTCGATTTGCGGTTCTTTCCAAGGTTGTGCAGCTCAATTCTTAGTGGTCCTTCCTGCCTACAGGCATTGGGTTTTCAACTCCAAAGTGCAAAGTCATTTGCCACACTGGTTTATTCACTTTCCAGCTTCCAAATTTTGCTTTTATCTCTTCTTTTCTCTTCTTGGTTTATCCATTTTTATTCCTTTATTTTAAATTTAGTAGAATTTCAGGAAAAAAAAAAAAATCATCGTGCTTAACCAGAATATCCTAGATATTTATAGGCTATAAATTTTCTTCTATTTGTTGTTACAGCAGCCTCCCAAAATCTGAAGAATATGAAAGCATAAAAAACATTATTATTACTCCTGCAATTTTTTTTTCTGTTTACTGGTATAAAAATGTCAGGGATTCTGAACTTTTCATAACTGCTAATATGAAAAAGACAAAGTTGAAAGAACTCTTCCCAAACTAAAATGGTAACACCTCTTCTCCCATGTACATACACCATGTGGCAGGCCCACAGTATATTCATGCCAGCATTCCCGTTCCCTAGCTTTACCTTCTTTGGAATGGTCAGAGGGAGAGTAGGCAAATTTCTGCAGGCAGTAGTGATGTTCCCCTCCCTGTGTCCATGTGTTATCATTGTTTGATTCCCACTTATGAATGAGAACAGGCAGTGTTTGGTTTTCTGTTCCCATGTTAGTTTACTGAGAATGATGGTTTCATCCATGTCCTTGCAAAGGACATGAACTCATCCTTTTTTATGGCTGCATAGTATTCCATGGTGTATATGTGTCACATTTTCTTTACCCAGTCTATCATTTATGGGCATTTGGGTTGATTCCAAGTCTTTGCTATTGTGAACAGTGCCGCAATAAACATACATATGCATGAGTCTTTACAGCAGAATGATTAATAATCCTTTGGGTATATACCCCGTAATGGGATTGCTGGGTCAAATGGTATTTCTAGTTCTAGATCTTTGAGGAATTGTCACACTGTCTTACACCTTATACAAAAGTTAACTCAAGATGCATGAAAGACTTAAATGTAAGACCTAAAATCATAAAAATCCTAGAAGAAAACCTAGGCATTACCATTCAGGACGTAGGCATGGGAGAAGACTTAATCACTAAAATACCAAAAGCAATGACAACAAAAGCCAAAATAGGCAAATGGGATCTAATTAAACTAAAGAGCTGCATAGCAAAAGAAACTATCATCAGAGTGAACAGGCAACCTATAGAATGGGAGAAAAATTTTGCAATCTATCCATCTGACAAAGGGCTAATATACAGAATCTACAAAGAACTTAAACAAATTTACAAGAAAAAAAAACAACCCCATCAAAAAGTGGACGAAGGATATGAACAGACACTTCTCAAAAGAAGACACTTATGCAACCAGCAAACATTTAAAAATCCTCATCATCACTGGCCGTTAGAGAAATGCAAATCAAGACCACAATGAGATACCATCTCACACCAGTTAGAATGGCAATCATTTAAAAGTCAGGAAACAACAGATGCTGGAGAGGATGTGGAGAAATAGGAACACTTTTACACTGTTGGTGAGAGTGTAAATTAGTTCAACTGCTTAAGCTTTTGTTTGAATAAATTCATCACATCTTTTCCTGAGGGTAGCATTTGATAAGGGAAAGAAGAGACAGTTAAAGGGAGTTAGGGGTCAAACGAATGGAAAACAGAAGTTAAAAAACTCCCCCTTCTTCACTTCAGAGTTTTAAGACCATCCCTGCCCACTCCTCCTCCTTCACACACTGCCATTCTTTGATGTACAGACCCAACACTAGCTTCGCCCGTTTCCTGGGGTTGCCCTTTTGTATTTGATAATCTCTTAGCTTGTAATTTACTCCTATTTCTACATAGATAGCTCAATTTTAGAGTTTAACACCCTTGAAAGTTGGGGTGCTCGGTTTACTTGCTTTTTATAGTTCCTATCCCTGAATACATCTGGGAATTGTCAATTCAATTCTCTAACCCACTGGTTCAGAAGTCACTCTGTCAAAAATTCTGTGAGAAAAAACTTCTAAACATAAGTCTGGAAAAAAAAAAATGCTGCATCCCCATCTTTCTGCTCTGGAAAGACAGCGGGGAGGTTGCACTCTTCTTTTATGTCCTGGAAGGACCCACTGCTTCCTCCAACGTAACAACTCCTAGCTCTTAGCTTCAGTTTCTTCTTCTCCTTCTTCCTTCTTCTTCTTCTTCTTCTTCTTTTTCTTCTTCGTCTTCTCTTTTTTTAGACAGTCTCGCTCTGTCACCCAGGCTGGAGTGAAGTGGTGTGATCTCGGCTCACTGCAGCCTGGACCTCCTGGGTTCAAGCAGTTCTCCTGCCTCAGCCTCCCAAGTAGCTGGGATTACAGGCCCATGTCACCACGCCCAGCTAATTTTTGTATTTTTAGTAGAGATGGAGTTTCACCATGTTGACCAGGCTGATCTTGAACTCCTGGCCTCAAGTAATCTGTACACCTCTGCTTCCCAAAGTTCTGGGATTACAGGTATGAGCCACAACGTCCCACCTCAGTTTCATTTTATAAATGGGAATAATAATGTCTAACTCACAGGGAACTGCGAGGAGTAGAAAAGAAAATGTGATCAAATCACCCAGCACTTGTGTGGCACATATTTGACAAGCAATAAGTGCTAATTCACTGCCCCAGTCACCCTTTGACAAGGAGTGGGAAGGGAGCAGTTGGAAAAGCCCCCGAAGGCAGCTTCCAGAAGATTGAGAAGAGCCCCAGGGGAGGGCACCCAGCGCTGTGCAGCAGAAGGATTGTTTATTCCAGACAAGATCCACCCATCCATTTCCATCAGCCCAAATTCCAAAGCCTGTAAAAGCATTAAGGGACCATCCGCCTGGAGCCACACTGAAGCTTCCTGACCTAAACAAGAAGGCGCTCTGCTGCTGCAGGAGCGTCAGTACCCAGCGGCCATATTTCAACAGGCCTCCCGACCTCTGAGTAAATAAATGTGTGGAACAGATACAATAAACATTTTCTCTTGTCCTGAAATCAGATCTGCAGATTCCTCCTCCTCTCTGTGCTTGGCAGACTGTAATTACAGGATATGTTAAATTTTCTTTATAGCTAGTCTTGATGGTTGTTAAGTGACCACACCAGTCAGCACAGCACCCCGCTCTGGTCTGCTACCACGCGTAATGAAAACCAGATGTTCGTCTGTAGTTAATAATCAATACAGCTCTTGGCCCAAGTCAAGTAGTGCTCACCATTTGCTTGGAGAAGCCATGTAAAGTGGTGATAAGCCAGGGTGACCTGCAGCCTGCCTTTGGGGCCGCCACTGCAGAGCGAGATAAGCCATTGACACTCCCAGAGGTGACTGGGAGAGAAATGAGCAACTGACAAAAACCAAAAACTTACCAGACACATGAAGTGTCTGAGTGTTGGAGCCTTCTCCTGAATTGCCATACAAAACTTCTAGAGATCTGGCAATGTGGATAGAAATGGACATCTTTGCTAAGAGTCTAATTACAGGTATTATTCGACTTTTAGACAATCCGTTGGAATACCTGTACAAAAGTCTCTTCTATTTAGAGGAACTTTTCCTCCCTTGCTCAGAGATAGTCACAAAACACAAAAATCAATGAATGTGTCATTGAATAACTCCTCTTAGTATCTGACACTGTAGATCTTAGAGTTAGAACTGATAAATTAGGCATCAATATGTATAGCCATTAAAAGAAAGCATCAACAAAGATTCTGATTGAGGGCATGAGGTGAGACCCTGAAGTCTCCACTTTTGACTAAATCCCCAGGTAATTCTGATACAGAAATATGCTTTATAGAAAGCATATTTTTGGTATAAATTTAAGTGGTAGAAGTTTCACTACTGAGCCAAACCAATTTGGAGATGCAGAGGGAAGAAATGTGTGTTTCTCTCCACCAGTCTTACAACCACTCAGAGGAAGATTCAGACCTCTGTCTGGTCTAAGTCTGAGCACAGCTCCACATGCTGCTTGTGGGGAAAAGGGGGTCAGATGCATTTTAACGTAATTGTTTTTAGGCCTTACTGGGGGAGGAGCAAGAAATAGCACAGTGCCATGGTTTTCCAGCTGCTGTTAATACCAGAGATAAGAATGTTTATGAATAAGAACACTAATCCAAGGGAGAAAACAATAATCTGTGACAAACATATCAATAAACTGCTTTAGAAGCAAAAAAAAAAAAAAAAAAAAAAAAAAAGCCGGAGAGAGAGAGATGAATTCTGTTTTGAGGAGCGAATACAGAGTATCAGGGAAAATTGCATTGAAAAGGTAGCATTTATTGGGCCTTAAAGTGGAAAAAAATTTCAACATACAAGTACAGGAGAAAAAGACAGTCTATGATGATCTATGTTTTGGCCACCCAACAACCGAACCATTCTCCCTTCTTCTGTACTGGCACCCATATTCTCCTTGGGAAATGACCATTCCCAGATCCCTGAGCCCCATTCAGCACACACCTCACCTTATCACCAATCACACCCCTTGGGTTAGGGATTGTGAATGAGACTGGGAGAGGGACAGGAATCAGGAACGTATTTATCTATTTATTTTTTGAAACAGAGTCTCACTCTGTCACCCAGGCTGGAGTACAGTGGCACAATCTTGGCTCACTGCAACCTCCGCCTCCCTGGTTCAAGCAATTCTTCTGCCTCAGCCTCCTGAGTAGCTGGGACTACAGGCGTGTGCCACCATGCCCGTCTAATTTTTTGTATTTTTAGTAGAGACGGGGTTTCACCATGTTGGCCAGGCTAGTCTCAAACTCCTAACATCGTGATCTGCCCACCTTGGCCTTTCAAAGTGTTGGGATTACAGGCATGAGCCGCCATGCCTGGCAGAAATCAGGGATTTTTATGAGGAATAAGCTGGGTATTCTAACAAACTAAATGGAATAAGAAAGCCATGTGTTTTCAGATTCTCAACTAAGAAACTTTATATGCAAAGTATCTGTTAATCCTTGAGAACTCATTTATTTTCTCTAATTTCCATCTCAAATTTACAGTGGTCGCAGTTACTTTCAATTATTAAATACATTTTCTTAATATAGTATTTATGCTTCCAATTGATGGATACCTCTTTTTTATGAGTGTCCTGATTTGATAAAATAAAATATTAGACATTGGTGGGGAGGACATTCAAACCAAAATATAAACCCTTATTCTTAGATCTAGACAACACAAGAAATTCTCAATTGGGTACTGCTCTCTAAGTACTCCTCTCATCTGAAATATTCTATTTAATATAATTAACTTCTTTTACAATAATGGTTTACGACGTGACAAGTGATATACCCAAATGGTGAGCCCAGTGCCTTTCAGAGTTTAAATTTTTTCTTTCTCTGAATATAGTAATAATGTGCACTTTCAAAAAATTCAAATAACTCAAAACCGAATTAAGTAGAAAATGAAAATTAGCAGCAAATAGTTTGGGAATTAGGTTTGGAGTAGGAATAAGGAGTGTCTGTTATTCATATAATTTAGCAGTGAAAACAAAGATTTTACATTTTTAGAAGACATTATGGTGCCACCATCAAAATGGCGCTCTCAAAAAGCAGCTTCTTTATAAATGCTATGAACTGAGTTGTGTCCCAACTCCAAAATTCCTATGTTGAAGCCCTAATTCAGAATTTTATGGTATTAAGAGATGAGGTCTTTGGGAGGTAATTAGCTTTAGATGAGGTTATAAGGGTGGGGCCTTCATGATGGAATTGGTGCCATTATGAAAAGAAAAACCAGGGAGCTCTCTCATGCCCTATCTCACTCTATTTCTCTCTCTCCCTCTCTCTCTCTCTCTCTCTCTCTTTCTCTCTCTCTCCCCCCCTCCTCCCACCACCCCTTACCCTATGAGAGCACTGGAAAAATGCAGCAGTCTGCAAGCCAGGAAGAGAGCTTTCACCAACAACCAAATCAGCTGGCATCTTGATCTTAGACTTTCCAGCCTCCAGGATTGTAGGAAATAAATGTCCAGTACTGTGTTATAGCAGCCTGAGTGGACTAACAATAAAGATCAAAATTCATCCTCTAATATTTCATCTATCCCACTGCTGGACTTTCTACCTCTCTTTTATCCTTTATTTTTCTCCATTGTCCTTAATGCCATATAGCATACTAAATCTTTACCTATGTATTATTTGTTTGTTCACTGCTGTATCCTTAGTACCTAGAACAGACCTGATATATAATAACTGCTCAGTAAACATCTGTTGAATATTGAATGAATAAGTCCAATTCAGGTGCTCCTTCTGCTCTACAGGCTTTGCTCATTTCCATTTTCTTGACCTTGGCTTATCAGAAATTAACACCCTTTCTGTGTGCCTCTGTCTCTGTATCATGTCCAGACATCTGTAGTTTTATTTTTCACACTGTGAGCACATGCTGACCCTTACTCAGGACCAAGAAGAAGTCCTTGAGGACAGAAACAAGGACATTTATATCTTTATCTCCAATATCCATCTCTATGCTCATCTCCAGTCCTGGTAGTGCAATGAGACAGAAATGGAAGAAAGTAGAATATGAATAATAAGACTGCTGATTTGATTGGAAAGACCAGAGCATACAAAGGAGCAAAAACTACCCTTTGGGCAGGGGGAAGGTGGACCACTTAGATGGACTATAACATTGAATCAAGGTCTCAGACATAAAACTAAGCAGGTCTCTGTTTTAGCCTGAGACGGAAGTGGTTTGGGCTTCATGTGTAATATCTCCCATGAAGCATGCTGGGACAAATCCCCAGGATGCTGGGTTCTTCCTGGGTTTCCAAGATCAAGCTATTCTATTTACTTCCCTCCAAAATTGTCACCAAATGGTTACCAGGTGACAGAAAAATATGATGCATCCACTTGGGTGTTTAAAGACTCATTAGACTTAAAAGCTGAGGACTATCAAGGACCCACTGAGCTTATCAACTGAACTTCCTATCCAAAGGGGCTCATCCACTGAGTACACTGTACCTTAAGAATGACTGCTTACTACATGTGGGTCCACCATTCTCCATTACCCCTTCAAAGAATAAGTTAAAACATATAATTGAGTAAAATATTTTCAACTCCCACTTGCTGCTTTGCACCTTGGTGGATGACAATTTCAGATATGAATGTCAGCTTAACTCAAGCGTTAAGAGTTGTATACTGTTCTTTCTAGACCTCCTTAGTAGAAGATAATCTGTTTCTCCAGGATAATGATGTAAGTTTTCAAGTTTGTGCTCAAATATTCATAGGCTAGTTTATATCCTATCTTAGCTTCAATTTCCTATTAACAAAATTAATTAAACCAGGTTCAAGCACTTTTTAATAATAGCATGATACCACGTATAGAGTACCTACTATAATATCTCTTTTATTATGCATAATAACCAAAGGAAGCACCATTATACATTTTCTACGCATGTGGAAACTGACTCAAAGACTTTCCAAAATTTCTCCAAGATTATGTAGCTAAGAAGTTTCTGAGATGTCATTCAAAATCAAAGTTATCTAATTAAAAATTTGTTAGGCTTCCTCAACATTACCATAAAAAAATTCGCCACATCTTTATGCTTTAGTTTCCCTATAGTCTGGTACAGGATCATTAAAGCAGACATTTAGCCATTCTTTTCCAAAGAAGAGGTGCAAACCATTCTGTGTATGGGTGGTGCTTCATATGGCCATGTCAGGTAATGTGCTGTCTTTGCCACAGTGAAAACAGCTGGAAAGGATTCCACACCCACTCCCTCTGGAGGGAACTGTTAACCTTCCCTGGCCACTAGAGAGGTTCCAGTCTTGTTTGTGCCTTCAGAGTTGAGTTTGAAATGATCTGAATTCCCAGAACATTAAGAACACCTGCATTCCAATGAAACGCAAACATTAATCAAAAACAAATGTAAGGGATTTGGGGGTTGTGTGTCATCCACACTCTGCTCTTCTCTCTCAGGAGGGATGATTGAGAGATGATTAGAAGTTCTTTTTGATGATGCTGCTGAAAACTATTTGGAAAACATCATCCCCTCTCTTCACAAGACAGATTATATTGGGCAACATGAAGTCATGATTACATTGCACTAATTTTAGTTAAGTCAGACATCTTCATGAAAGCATTGCTCATACTTGCCAGCCGCTGCTGATTGAGTCAAAGTTCACTCAATTCTGGACAAAAGGAGAAACAGTCAGCAACCTTCTGTCCCTGTGAATAAGCCACTGCTGCAGCTAAAGCAAGAGCCAAGCAAACCTCAGGCAGACAGGCCCATTCACTTCTAGATCCCACAAGTTCTGCTGCTTCTCTTTGGATATTCCCAAGCCATCCCATTATTTTCTAGCTCCTCAATAACATAGGCAAGGTAGAGAAAAGTGCAGCCATGTTTTGGTCACCATCCCCGCCGACCCCTTCAACAAAGAACCTGGTTTCAAGGGCTCCTGATGCTAATACTTTCCTGCCTCATGGTCTGGTCTCTCTTAAATTGGAATGGGTCTTGTTAATTTTCCTCTATGATCTACTTTGAATTACCTTGCAATGCTGGAAAACCTGTAATGGTCCAAAAAAGTGATGCCCCTAGAATTCTTTTAGAACCTCAATGCTAGTTGGACAATTTGGGGAGTTATTTGGATGGTTGGTTGGTTTTTTCATTTGCTATTTATTGGAGCTTCTGAGAAGTTTTTAATAGAGTGCTGACTTACCCTATTTCTTACCCTTAATTGATGTGCTGAGAAGTAAAGAGACTCAAGTTATAACGCTTTGCATTTTATGATGAAGTCCAGTATCTGGCCTTCAAGTAATTTATGAACATCAATTCAGACTATTGACACAATGGGATACCAAAGTATTCTACTGCTATCTCCTCAGCCCTGGAGGCATTCAATCCACAGAAGAATGGAAGCTTCAACTTTTATCTTTCCTCCCCTCTGAGGAAAACCACATCTTTGCTCTTCCTGACTTTTCAGTTTTCTGGAAACCTAAAAGAGTACCTCTGGGATTAAGATTAGATTCCAGGCCGGGTGCGGTGGCTCAAGCCTGTAATCCCAGCACTTTGGGAGGCCGAGGCGGGTGGATCACAAGGTCAGGAGATCGAGACTATCCTGGCTAACATGGTGAAACCCCGTCTCTACTAAAAATACAAAAAACTAGCCGGGCGCGGTAGCGGGCGCCTGTAATCCCAGCTACTTGGGAGGCTGAGGCGGGAGAATGGCGTGAACCCGGGGGGCGGAGCTTGCAGTGAGCCGAGATCACGCCACTGCACTCCAGCCTGGGAGCACAGCGAGACTCTGTTTCAAAAGAAAAAAAAAAAAAAAAAAAAAAAAAAAGATTAGATTCCAAATCTCACCTTTGACATTTATTTTCTCTCTCTCTCTCTCTCTCTGTGTGTGTGTGTGTGTGTATGTGTGTGAAAGAGAGAGAGATATTTTGACCACATTCCTTAATTTTTCTAAGCCTCAGTTTACTCATCTCAAAAATGAGAATAATTACAATGACTATTTATCAGGGTTTCTATGAGGCTCAACTTAGTGAAATAACATAAAACTACTTTTTTACTGCTAAACTGACCCTACTTGCAGGGGAAAGGGGAGCCTTTAAAAGCTTGATTCTAATCTCATCTGTCAAGGTTGACAAGGCCTTGGTGTTATCAACATTATTTTAAAGACATAAATTGGGACCAGAAGAGCTTATTGAATTTCCTACATTCCTTCAACCAATCTAAAGTAGCACGTGCTAAGAAATGAAAGTGGATAATCAGAGCCAGTCGTCTAGGTGACAAGCATTATGTACATGTGCTGCACCTACTATATGCCCAGGTCTAGGTTACATTTTCCATGGGAGACACAGGAAGAAGAAACAAGACTCTGATATCTTGTTAAACTCAATACAGTTAACTCAATCAATCAATCACTCCTTACTGGAATATACTACATGCTCAACTCTGCCAAGGTGCAGAAAGACAGACATTCCTGCTCAGTAGTAATTTGACATCTGAATCATGTAATGGCTTCCCTACCTTAAGAAATGGAGCAGAGGTTGAGTATTATAGAGCTAGTAATAAGAGGAGGGAGAAATCCCACCGGAACTGAGGAACCTGGTCTTACCAAAAGTAAACTGGAAAGTCAGTCTTATGCACGGGACTCTCAGGACAGACAGGATTGTCAGATGTTCTTCAGCTCTGGAGCTTGGTGGCTTTGTTACTTAGTGAGGTGCGATCAGTCTGACACCTGCTCTCAGTCTTGTCTCTCATCATATGATCATCTGGCTGGCTCTGCTAATCACAATAAACTCCCAAGAAAGAAAATTAGACTGGTCTTTGTCATTGTCAGGACCCATATGTGGGCAGAGTTCCTCTCACTGGGCCTCTCTGAGGTCTCTGACTACTTTTGAACTGCCTATCCTGGGCTACTGCCCACTGATATTCCAATCAACCAGAACCAGGGGCCCACTTGGCATGCAGTGCTCCTGCTTAAGGAGAAGTCTAGATCTGCTTTCCTCAGCAAGGAAGGTAGATATTTGGTCCAGAAAAAGCTGCCAGCCTGGAATATGCCATAAGAGTCCTCTTTAGAAAACAACTTCTCTCCCTTTCTCCCTGCCCCTTGCCCTAGCCCTGCCCCACAACACACACCTAAAAAATAGCAAGAGTATTACCAAAAAAAGTCCAATAGGCTGGAATGATTGGGAGACATTTTATTAAAGAGTATATAGTGTCACCTGGATAAGGTGACACTAGATAGACCAAGAAGATGAAGATATTTTGGACAGGTGGAACTGATTGAGTAAAGACCGGACTTTCAAAATGAGCTTCTGGTTAAGCATAGAACTCCCTTATATATCACAGCTGGGACTCAGTGCCTCTGCTTTCAAGTGGAGGACAAAATAGCAAAAGGGAAACTGACCACCTTTTATTCTGTGATGGGATTATTTTCTCTGTTGCTAGATATTGACATATGTGTGTTAATAAGAAAGAAGCTTCTTTTCTGGATTCATCCACACTCAAAAGTATGCTTTCTTCATTTAAGTGGTACCTTTTCTCTCTTCTCAGGTCTCGGCCTGCTAGTACATTTCCTAAAAAAAAAAAAAAAAAAAAAGGAAGAGCAAATAATAATAGCCGGTATTTATATACAACCTTTGTGCCGATGCTACATTAAGCTCTTTATGTGTTTCCTGTCATATAATCTTCATATACTATGTGTTTTATAAAATGAGACTGTACAAAGCCAATTATTAACTTTGCTAAGAGGAAAAAGACTTCCCCAAGGAAGTAATATTTGAACAAAATCGTCAAATATGTTATAGGAGTTCTCTTGGTAATCAAGTCTGGGAAAGACATTCCTGGCAGTCAGATTGAATCAAAGGTATTAGAAAAATTAAGGAATGTCCCAGAAAAAAGTAAGTCATTCAGCAAAGTTAGATGATAGAAAGGGATTGAAGTGGGACCAGACACGCTAGAAGAAGCCAAATTGAGGAGAGATTTGTATGTCACAATTTTACCAAAATTAAACAAAAATCCACCGACCTGCTTTACTAGGGAAAGACATTATCAGCTCTGCATCATAGAAAAATGATTTGGGGCAGTGCAGTGCATGGATTGATCAGGTATGGAGACTAGAGGTAGACACAGTCAGTTAGGAAATTGTCTTAGTCCATTTTGTGCTGCTATCACACAATGCCACAGGTTGGGTTGTTTATAATGAACAGAAATTTATTTGGCTCGCCATTCTGGAGTCTGCGAAATCCAAGATCAAGAGGTCGAATCGGATGAAGGTCTTCTTGCTGCATCATCCCACAGCAAAAGGCAGAAGGGCACAAGAGTGCGTAAGAAAGAGAGGAAATAGGGCAGAACTCATCCTGCCCTATTTGAGAAATACAATATTTCAGGAATACAAATATCAGGAACCCATTCCCATGATAGTGGCATTCATGAGGGCAGAACCCTTATGACCTAATAATCTGTTAAAAGTCCCACCTCTCAGTCAACAGTTCCACTGTTGGATTGAGGATTGAGTTTCTAGCACATGAACTTTGGGGATACATTCAAACTTTAGAAGAAACTATTGTTAGTCTACCTGATAGAGGATAAAGAATAAAACTGAGGTGAGATCCAGTCAAGAGTTAATAATAAGATGCCTACCCTCCAGGGCTACCCGTAGGGTACCCCAAGCCACTACCTTCTAGGGCTTAGAACAAAAGAGGAGAGGAAAATCTGGCAAACAAATGCCAATGGCACTAGGCCATAGATGTATGAGGCCAAGTGGATCATAGATATTGTAGGTACTGGGCAAGGTCAGAGAGAAAGCTTCCAACTTAAGAGCTCCAGCAAAGCTTCTTTAGGAAGTGTACAATGGCCTAAATGTTTATGTCCCCATAAAATTTATATGTCAAAATCTTAACCCCCAATAAAATGTGGATCCTTTGGGAGATAATTAGGTCATGAGGGTGGGGCCCTAAAGCATGAGACCAGTGCCCTTGTGAAAGTAACCCCAGCAGCTCTCTCACCCTCTTTCCACCAAGTGAGGACACTAAGAAGTCTGCCATCTGCAAGCGGAGGAGGATCCTCATCAGCACATGACCATGCTGGCACCTCGATTTCAGACTTTCTAGCCTCCGGAACCAAGAGAAATAAATGTGTGTTGTTTATCAGCCACCCAGTCTATATACTTTGTTTTAGCAGCCTGAACCGACAAAGAAAGAATAGTCTTTTAGTTTCGTATCAACAAATGAGTATGCGTTAACAGAGAGAAAAACTAGGAGAATATTCCAGGTGGGAATAGCAAAGCAAAGGCTTTAAGAGTGGAAAGCATGAGGAATGTTGGTGGGTGCTAGAGTGAAATAGACAAAAGCACACTCCAAAGCCAGCCTCACCAGGTCAGAATCCTGAGCAGGGTCTTGTCTGCTTTCCTACTCACCCCAGTAGACCCTCAGTGATAACCCCTTCCTAGCACGGGCAGAAGAAATTGTACATGGACTTTATCACCAAAAAAAAAAAGAAGAAAGAAAGAAAGAAAGAAACCACAGATAAGGTCTGAACATAATCAAAGGCCTGGAATAGTACCCCCTCAATGACACCCTGAACATGCCAGTGGGACGTTTCATCAAAAGGAGTTGCCATTTCAAATCTGTTGCTTTCTCTAAGACTGTTCGATGCTCCCTTTTCTAGTTTCCTTGAGCAAAATGGTCCTGCCATGTAGTTCAGTGCCTTATTGTCCTGAGTCGTCTTCTCAGATTGCTCAAGAATGAGTTTCCCATTTTAACACACACACACAAAGCAAGTCATTTACTGTGGCGGTTTTCTGTGGTTGTGATTGTGTCTAAGTTGCTGGGATGCAACAAGTCTAGCTTGGAAGAAGCTCAGTCCCGGTGCCTGCTGGCTCTCTGCATGTTCCCACCAGAAACACAAGGGCTGCAAGCTGAGGGTCCTTTTCCCTCATTTTTTCCACCTCTCTTTATTCACAAGCAGGGAAGAAAGCTATTTAGCAGTAAATGAAGCATTTATCCTTTAGTTCTCACATGTATGTAATCTGAAAAAAAAAAAAAAAAAAGCAGAGAAGAAAATATCCTAAGGACGTCAGAGGGAGAAAAATGTGCAGAGCAGATGCTGCTACTTGTTTTTGTCCCTGTTTTATCTTTTAAAATACATAAAACATGAGTAACTAGGGACAAATAGTTCCAGCTTTTGGTAAAATACAAATGGGAGTATTTTATAACTTGGATTGAATTTCTTCTATTTTAAGTTGTTTTGCCACTCAACACACTTCATGGTCTCATAAAATTCTAGAGCAGGAATGGAACTTAGGTGACTTATTCCAGTTCCTGGCCTGTAAGTTGGTGAAAGAGCATCCAGAATAGAAAAACAAAAACAAAAACAAGGCTGGACGCAGTGGCTCACGCCTGTAATCCCAGCACTTTGGGAGGCTGAGGCAGGCGGATCACCAGGTCAGGAGATCGAGACCATCCCAGCTAATACGGTGAAACCCCATCTCTACCAAAAATATGAAAAATTAGCCGAGCATGGTGGCAGACACCTGTAGTCCCAGCTACTCAGGAGGTTGAGGCAGGAGAATGGTGTGAACCCGGGAGGCAGAACTTGCAGTGAGCCGAGATTGCACCACTGTACTCCAGTCTGGGCGACAGAGTGAAACTCCGTCAAAAAAAAAAAAAAAGTTTTTTCTTCTATTCTAAGTTTAGAAATTTCCCCTCCCTGTTATGCTAGCCCCATTGTACCATTCAGAAAGTCAAAACTTTTTTCTTATGTAAAAATATTCATTCACATGACAATTATCATTAGGTGGCAGAGATGCAAAAACATGACACGTGAGTTGTGTTTACACAATTCATGTTACAATATAGTATGGGATACTATAATACAGTTATCCAGAAAGCATGGAAGGACATGAAGTGGGAGTGGGAGCTAACCAAGACTGAGGATGAAACTTGGTTTAGGATATACATCATTTTAGCTTACCCAGCATCAATATATAACCATAACAGTGTCTGTATCTCATTCTTTAGTTTTAAAAGGTTGTCCCTACAACCTCCTCGTTCATTTCATAGCAACCCCATGAGGTAGATTTTTCTGTTATGTCTGATTTACACATGTGGAAATGGAGGACAGAGTTTTTAAAAATAGTAGGTGTCTAAATTGGAAGCCAAATTTAGTCCTTGGGACTCCAGGTTCCTTGCTCTCTTTTTTCTCTGACTCTGCCTTTCCATTATCTTTTTTTAAAGGGTAATATTATGTAGCATCTAAGTGCCCCCAAATAACTGAAACAGAGAGTGATTGGTACAGGACTCCCAGAAGGGAGAAATCCCCACATCATGGGCTAACATGTGGTGGTCACAGAAAGATGGGCTTGGTCTGAGCTTTACAGATACAAAGCAAGACCTTGTTGTTTGGAAGTCAGGGTCAATCAAGAAGAGAAAAAGAATAAACATTAGTTCTATGTGACAGTGGTTCAAATCGTGGGTTGTGGACTCAGTCAGAAATGGTTTTGAGTTCCAGGTGTGTCCTTACCTGCGATTTTGTCACTGTTTAGTGACTTTAGGCAAGTCATTTAACCATGTAAGCATTAAATGCAATCATGCACGTAAAAACATTGATCACAGTAGCTGGTCTATGTGAATTCTCAATAAGCAATGGAGATGGCAGTAGTGGTGGTGATATCATTGCTAATATCGTCACCGTCAACCCCCAACCTCCCAGACACTCCAGGGAGGGTCTGTCAGGCCACCCTTCCTAACTCTGTTACACCACTCACCCCATGGGCTAGTCTACAAGGCTCTTAAGAACATGGCTGCCCATCTACCTCCTCTTTTCTCTTCAGCCCAGTGTCTTCCTCCCATAGAACAGTCATTTCTACAAAACTGGCCCTTACCTCAGTCTTTCTTTGTTTTCCAGAACTTCCTGTGGAATTCACACACCTGGAAAGGACAGACCTTCTTCCCAAGAACCCGGAAACCGCATGCTACAATTCTCAGGTGGACCCTCAGCAGGTGGGAGTCAAGGGTGCTCTAGTACTTGTCTGCTTCCCACTGGAGGCTCCCTCTTGGTCTGCTATTACTTACTGCATACCTCTGGACTGCGTTATTAGCCATCAAAGGCTGCGGGGGCCCCAGCTGCCACAAAACAGACACATAAAGAAAAAATGTGAAGCCAAAAATGAATTCCTACAGCTGAAAGTTGTGAAAGAGGCAATGTTTCTATTTAGGGGTCCACTGTCTCCCCACCACGCCTCTACATATTATTCTCCTCCCACAACCCACACTCTCTTCCTCCTCCTGTTCTTCTACCAGTTGCCAACTAATCCCACCCCACTCCCAAAGAGAGGCCACAGGTATACCAAAAAGGGCCATAGCCGGCAGTCAGGAATCAGAGGTCCAGGTTGGATCCTGCTGATGATGAGCACATGTATGTTTTCTCAATCTCATTTTAAACCAGCAACCCTACTTGAGGATCAATCGCCTTAGGCAGTATAGCGAAAACCCTTCTTTACCTCAGTGACAGGAGGAGAACAAAACGAACTTCCATGTCCTTGCAGTGTCCTCTAAAGCAAGCTTTTCTCACTTAGAAACTAAAATTGCTAAATCAACCGGGCCTAAAGATGCGGGCGTGTGATGCAAATTTTTGCAAGTCCTTCATGAGGAATAATGGTTATTAAAAAAAAATGTTGCAGAACCCTATCACCTCTCCTTCCTCTCTTAGCTCCTAGATAAATGTATTCTAGCTGCAGAATAAAACGCATCACAGATTTGGTCACCAGTTCAAAGCATATAATGCATTGTGTAGGACATCTCTCCAACCACACACAGTTTGCCCTTCTTGCTATCACAATAATGGAGTCTTCACTAAGCCATGTTACCATTCTACAAAAAGAGATGCTTCTATGAGATGAAATACAAAGTAAGACCAGTGAATCATGTAGGTATGGAAGAATTACCACACTTTTTCATTCTAAAATTAGTTCTGTAGTCAGAAACAATATTGTGTGGAATGCCATATGTGAATAAAGCATTCACTAAGTCCACAGATGCTGAAGCTGACAAAAGCTCTGTAAGCAGAAAAAGCAAATTCATTTCTAGAATAATTATCTCTTTCAGTAAAAACAAAATACTGCATTGTTCTTGATGTAAGTGGTTCAATATAATCAATCTATCTGCCAACAGGTGTCTGTCTGAGAAATGATGTTTTACCAGGTTTAGACTTGGCTTCTGCTATTAGTAGGTTGTTTGTATCTCTCTTATAATGGGAAAATCAGAGAGACTGAGCTATCTCTTCCCTAAACAGAGTTTGTGCTTGTCTCCCTGGAATATGCTGGGCTTTGTCTTTAGATACAGGTCTGTAGGTCATAAAGAATGGTCTTGAGAAGCAGGTCTTGAGAAAAATTAGAATCTACTTATAAAAGAACTGTTGTAGGTGAGTTTATCGTAGACTCTTTAGGCAAGAAAAGGCCACCCTCCTTAGACAGGGAAGGAGCAGCTGCTTCTGCTGGCAAGAGAATACCAGTTAGATGTGGAGGTTTAAGGTACTCAGATTCAACCCCTTCCCACGTCTTAGTTCAATTTTTATGGTCTCACTCTTTGTGAAGCACTGCTATAATTTTCACATATGACATGGCAAAGCTTTAAATTCAACCTGCAATAGAATTCTATAATCTGCAGGATTAAATTGTGGGTCTGATCTTTCTACACATTGGTCCTGCAACTACAATATCTAAGAGATTCTTTTAGCTCAGTCATACAAGTTCTCTGGCTCCCTGACTGTGCTTTAATCACAGTTCTTTAATCACAGATCCTTTAAACTCCTATAGCAGTCATAAACCATTGCCCCACACCACAGTCCCAGTAGTCATTATTCCCACAATTAAAGTTTACTGCAATGGCCACTTTTTCACCCAAAACCTTGTCTTCAATACAAAATTTGCTATAGACAACAGGTGATCACTTAAGTAATGCTTTTGCTATTGCATGCCATGGATTATTAATATCTATGTCACTAGCAATTATGTCATCACTGCTTTCAAATACAGCCAGGTCAAATAACAAATCCCAGATTTATATCTATAAAGACATGTTTCCTGCAACCACTACTGATACCAAATATTTTATAAGTCGAAATTCAACCAGGAAAACACCAACATACAATGTATTTCAAGCAAGAAAGGATTTAATACAGGGAATTAGGTACTTAAAAATTGATGGATTTCATGGAGGAGCAAAGGTCAAGGAAGGATGTTTCTACCTCTCAGAGAATTAGGAGATTTCTGTCAACCAGGTCAAAACTACAGGAAATCACTGTTGACATTCACAGCTGCTGCGGTAAAATGCTCTAAAATCTCATTTGTCAAAACCCTCATGTCTGCAAGCCATAGATGGAGGAAAATTAATGACATCTGCATCTATTATGCCTTCCAAATATTTTATTACTGCCTCTCATTCGCAAAATATGAAGTGTAACCTTACTGTCAAGAGGTTCTGAAAATCATAGTTCCCAGGATACTAGGGGAGAGCAAAAAAGAATACTGAAATGTTTACAGTGGGAGTAGAATTTGAAAGGGAAGAACAATAAAATACATTTAAACAAGAACAAGGCCTTGCAGAGATAATGACAGTGTACTCTGAATTAAGGAATATAAATAAGACAATTCTCTGTGCCCGAGAGTCAGGTACAGGCATATATACACACACATATATGCATATATAGAGAAGACATACATGTATATATATGCGTATATAGAAGATACATATGTATATATGCATATATATAAGATACATCATATATATGCATATATATAGAAGATATCTATGTATACACATATATAAAGAAGATATATATGCTTATATATGGAAGATATATATGTATATGTATGCATATATATATAGAAGATACATATGTCTTCTTGTTTTTTATATATTTCATACAGGTATGTATATATATACACACCATATACACACACACACTCACACACATACACACACACCTTCTTACTTCTTCTAACTCAGAAGAAATTATTCAAGAGAAAAACACTATCTGTGCATTTAAAAATCTCACTCAGTATTATATACAAGAAAAAAGTATAGTTGATTCTCAACATTCTCAAGAGCTACATTTGGATAATTTCAAGTATCTTAAGTTTGTGAATTTATTTACTTTCCCTTCAATTTGGTCAAATTTTGTTTTATGTATTTTAAGGTTGTGTTATAAAGTATATACCACTTCAGTATTGCTTCATATTTCTGATTGATTGACATTTTATTATTATCCAATATTCCTCTTGCTACAGTAATGTTTGCCTTTATGTCTAATTTGCTTGGTATTACTATAGGTACTCCAGCTTACTTTGAATTATAATTGCATATTATGCATTTTTTAATCATTTTATTTTCAAAATTTCTGTATCTTTATATTTAAAGTCTGCTTCCTATAGGTAAGATATAGTTGGTTTGATTTTTAATCCAGTCTGTTGTATTAGTCTTTTAATTATGGCATTTATTCCATTTATATGTAACACAACTACCAAAATATTTGTACTTAAAACTACTATCCTACTATTTGTTTTATATTCATCTCACTTTTTATATTTTCCTTTTAATTTCTTATCTTGCTTTCTCTTGGACATATCAATAAAGACTTTTTAGGCATCCAGTTTCTCCCTTATTATCTTGTTATTTACACATTCTTTACTATATTTTTTAGTGGTTGCCTTACATATTATAAGATCTATCCCTGACTTTCTAAAGTCTAATATAAATTATAACTTTTACTTTCCAAAATGAAGTGTGGACTTAAAAACATTTTAAATTCCATTCATCCACCACCCTGTTTTTGAGATTTATTGTCATATATTTTATAATAAATATATTTTAAACCCCTTAAGACATTATTAATATTATTTTATATAAACAGTGGTAGTTTATATTTGTCCAAGTATGTATTTGTTCTATTGTTTTGTATTTCCTTCTGCTATTTTCAGATCCAGGATAATTTAACTTTGCCTGAAGAACTTGTTACAGCATCTTTTATTGTGGTCAGCTGATGACAAATTACTTATATTTTTGTCTGAATATGCCTTTATTTTGTCCTGATTTTAAATAATATTTTCTCTGGATATAAAATTCTAAGTTGACAGTTATTTTCCTTTAAAATTTAACACATACCATTGTCTTCTGGCTTCTATTGTTTCTCTTGAGAAATCAGCTGCAAGTCTTATCGTTCTTTCAAAGACTTCTTTCAAGATTTCGCTAGCTACTTTCAAGTGTTTTTTTGTTTTTGTTTTTGTTTTTTGTCTTTTGTTTTCTTAAGTGTTTTTTTGTTTGTTTGTTTGTTTGTTTGTTTGTTTTGAGGGCAGTCTTGCTCTGTCACCCAGGCTGAAGTGCAGTGGCATGTGGCATGATCTTGGCTCACTGAAACCTCCACCTCCCAGGTTCAAGAAATTCTCCTGCCTCACTCAGCCTCCCAAGTGGCTGAGATTACAGGTGCACACCACCATGCCTGGCTGATTTTTGTGTTTTTAGTAGAGATGGAGTTTCACCATGTTGGCCAGGCTGATCTTGAACTCCTGACCTCAAGTGATCTGCCCACCTTGGCCTCCCAAAGTGCTGGGATTACAAACATGCGCCACCATACCTGGCCTTGTTTTCTTAAGTTTTGCCAAACTTAAGAAAACAATGTCGCTCCCATGCTATGCTAAGGAATGGATTTCTATGTATTTAGCCACTTTGGGGAATGTAGTGCTTCTTGAATCTGTGGCTTGATGCCTTTGGTCAGTATGGGAAATTTGGAGACCTTTTATCACTTTGAACACTTTTTTTAAGTTATTTTAATCATTTTTAAGTATATAATTTAATGTCACTAATTATTTTCACACTCTGACACAACTATCGCCACTGTTCCCAAAACTTTCACTTTGAACATTTTTTCTGTCTCATTCATGTTTTTTTCTCCTTCCAAGGTTCAAATTACATTGGACCTTTTCCAAAAACTTGACATATTTATTACATTGTTTTCTATATTTTCTACTCTTTCTCTATTCCATACTTATGTCCATTTTCTTTCCACTAAATTAATCTTCTAGTTTTTTAATCATGTCTTCATCTGTATTTAACCTACTATTAAAGCAGTTTACTTATTTCTTAATTTCAGACATTTTCATCTTAGTTCTCAAATTTTGATGTGTCTCTTTTTTTGTGGATTACGTTTCACTCCTATGGTTTTACTAATGAATTCTATTTACTTGAACTTATTAATCACAATTTTTAAAATGTATATGAGAACTCCAAATACAGATTTCCCAGTCTCTTTCTATAAACTGATATGTGTCCCACTCCTTTCTCATTATCTACTCTATCTGGCATTTTTAAATTAAATACTGTGAAAATTTATAGAGATAATTTGAGGCTTGAGTGTTATTATCTTCTCCAAGACAGAATTTACTTTCTAAAGCTAATCTTTATCATCAAAAATTTTAAACATAACAAAAGTAAAGAAGTGAGTATAATGAGTCCCCAAGTACTCATCACCCAGTTTTTAAAATATATCAACTCATGGACAATCTTACATTAGCTATAGCCTCACACTTCCTCTACCACTTCCAGAATATTTTGTAGACAATCCCATAAATATCTAGCCCATAAATATTTCAGTGTGTATCTCTCACAGGATTTGAGAGATAAATATGTATCTCCTAAAAGCATATCCACAATATCATTATAAGAAATGCAGATGTGGTTTAATATTCAAAAAGCAAAAAGTGTAATTCACTACATGGATGAAATTAAGGAAAAATATCAATGATTATCCCAAGAGATGCAGCAAAAGCTTGTGAAAATATCCGACATCCATTTAATGATTTTAACAAATAAATAAACTCTTGAATGAGAAGCAGAAAGGAACTTCCTTCTGAGAAAGATTATCTTCAAAAAGCTTACAGAAAATATCACAGTTAAGGTGAAATATTTAAAGTTTCCCCCTCTAAGACTAAGAATGAGGTAAATACTCCCTTTATAATCATTTCTATTTAATTATACTGGAGGTTCTAGCTAATGTAATAAGGCACAATTAAAAATTTATAAAGGAAGAAAATAAAAGATATATATTTTTTAAATCCTAATAGATCTACAGATAAATTATGAGTATTAATAAGGAAATTTAGTAAAATCACTGAATAAAAAGGGCAATGATACCTAAAAACCAATTGTTTTCCTTAATAGCAGCAGCAATTATAAAATTAATTTTTTAAGATAAAACTATTTGCAAAACAACAAATACATAGAACAAATCCACTGAAAATGTACAAACTTCTACATAAAGCTGGAAAAATTTTAGAAATTAAAAAAGAGTTAAATGAATTAAGAGATATACTAGGTCTACAGATTTGGAAGATCAACATTATAAATATGTTAATACTCCCTAAACTAATGTATAGATTCAATTACATCATAACTAAAGTCAACATTTTTAAAAAGAAATTGGCAACTTGTTCCTAAAATATGTGGAAGAGCGAAGGGTCAAAAATAACCAAGACAATCTTGGTAGTTCGAGAATTAAACTACCAGCTATGATGATTTTTCTAGAAAGCTGCAGTAATTGAAAAGTGTAAGATTGGCAAGGATAGATAAATAAACCCATGGAACAAAACAACAAAACAGAATATCTAGAGACAGACCCAAGCATGTGTGGACGTTAGTTTACAAAAAAGGAAGCAAGCACTGAATATCTGCAGGGAAAGAATGTTTTCTTCAAGATGCAGATATTAAAAATAACTGAATCTAGACATGTATTTCACACCATAGGCAAAAATCAATTTCATGTGAAATATAGACTTTAATGTGAACGGTGAATCGATAAAATAAAATAACATAGCATCTACAAGTAGGCAAAGATTACTTAAACAGGGCACAAAAACCATGAATCATAAAGAAAAAGACCAATAAAGTGGGTTCTATATTAAAATTAAGACTTCTGTTTACCAAAAGACACCTGCCTAATGAAAATTACCACCTCAAGGAGATGTCAATATATACCTATCACAATGATTACAATGAAAAAGACTAATAATTCCAAGTGATGGCAAAGATGGGAAACAGATGGACTATCATACACTACTGGGGCTATAAGTCAGTAAACTCTTTGAGAAAGTGTCTGTGGTATCTATTAAAGTTGAACATATGCACATGCAAAATAACTCAGCAATGTCGCTCCCATATATATTTCCCAACAGAAGACGATTACATATGTGCACCAAAGATATGTACAAAAATGGTCATAACAGCATTATTTGTAATAACTTAAAACTGAAAATTACACAAATGTCTATCAACAAATGTCTATAAGATTTGGATGAACTGTGATAAAATCTTAAAATAGAATATTATCCAGCTGTGAAAATAAACAAACTACTGCTGCATGTGGCAGCATAGATGAATCTGACAGATATTATATTGCATGAAAAATTCAAAACCTAAAAGAGTTTGGAATCATCCTATGATTCTCTGTATACAAATTTCAAAAACAAGCATGATGAAATCATGGTGTTAGAAGTCTTGACAATGGTCCCCTTTGAGAAGAAAGGGAAGATAGTAACTAAGAAGGAGCTAGTAATATTCTATTTCTTGATCTGAAAGCTGGTTACATAAGTTTGTTCATTTCTGAAAATTCATCAAGCTGTACAATTATAATTTGTGCACTTGGCTGAGTGTACTTTATAGTTCAAAACCCTCATTAAAAATAAGATGTTGTGGAACATTAACATAGTTAACTACTCTGAAATAATGAATAGTTACATTTATTTCAGACTATGTAAAGGCATGGAAAATATTTATGATATACTAGTACATAAAAATTAGGATAGAAATTGTATGGATGCTATAATTACAATTATGTATCAATAAGTAGCATATGAAAAAAATTGGAAGAAAGTAAACCAAAATAATAAACAGTTGGATTAAAGTGAAGATATAATGGGCAATTTTTTAAAACAATTTTTTAATGATTCTTTTTTATATAAAAAGTAGAACACTTTTATAGAAAAAAGCAATAAAATTTTATAAATGTCAGCTTTTCATTTTGTCAATACTATAAAAGTCTTAATGATTTTCTCTTAAAATTATCTTTGGGATACAAAGAGCAAATAACCAATGGACACCAGAATTACCTATTGGTGTCGAAGATTCCCAAGCCCCACCCCTTTCCTTCAGCTGTTGACTGACAACATAAATTAGTCACCAGTCTCAGCATTAGCTTCTCTGAGTCATGGATGCTTTGATAATCTACTGTAAATTATAGAGCCTCTCTCCAGAAAATTATGGAGCATATGCATACATACACAACAAAATGTTATACAGTTTTCACAGATTCATAAATGCCCTGAGAGCCACACAAACTCAGATATATGGTCATGAAGCAAAGCTCCTCTGCCAATGGAGAATGGAATCCTCCAAGCATAGGTGAGACCCCATCCAAATCCGCTCTGCTCCTGGTACTATCAGACCAGCTACTGGGTACTGAGTTATGCAAAGCTCTTAACTCTTTCCTGCTTCTTGTCCCATTGTCTATTTTCCTAAAAACCCTCTTGGCCTTCCAAATACTTAAACCAAGGGGACTATTTCCTCCAAATGATCAGTGAGGCCAATTCTACTACTGGCTACTCTCCTTCCTGTCCATGTGTTTGTCTTCCGTGATAAAAGCAGAAAGTCCGTTTCTTCTCACTGTGGCTGTGTCTTTCTTCACTCCCTTGGAGAAGCTGTGCTAAAAAGCCAGTCAAACTGACAATGGTACTGGTTATAGAACATGACTGCTGATGCATACAGCCTACCTAGGGCCCCTTCTCTCAGTGTGAAGGTAACCATGCAACTTATTGTCCATTCCAGGACATTTATAAATTAAGAGGGCAAAAGCAATAATTACACTGAGATAACAGGGATAAGCCAGGACTGCTTCACACTTAGAGACCATATGGATTCCCAACTTAGTAGGAAAAAGAGTATAGTAAATGTAAATAAAATAAGCCTCTCTGCAAAGGCTGTTAGGAGAAACAAACTTTAAATACGGGCCCTTTTTTGCCTATTTTGTATTGATCCCAGGACAGCGGATGGCAATTAACCTCAAATTCCCTTATGATTTAAGCATTCTCCTTTAAAAAGGTCTACACACCTATAGTACGCAAGGAACTTAATCCTGGCCCCCAAGCTTCCTCAAATAGACTCTTGCTTATCTCCACGATGTCAGGCACTTGTTGAAATCTCACTGTCTATTTCTCACTGAAAGACTCATGATTTAGTCTCTGGCCTTATAGCCTTTGTGTCAGTAAGACTTTTATTAGATGAGGCTATTTCAAACAAAAAAAATCAAGAGAGTGAATAGAGAGATACACATTCCACACTAACCTATGTGCTATTTTCAAAAGACACAGGTATGAGAATCGAAATGAGAGTAACCTTTCTTGATGCTTCCAAAGGATTCCCAGTCCTAAGTCCAAAAGGAGAACCAGATAGCATAGGGTTGGCTGTAACAAGAAAATCTCGGGGGACATTGCCTAAAACTTGACAAGACAAAATGACTAAGTGACCATGTATATATTGAAGCTTTCCCAGGTGAACCTAAATCAAGCAGAGAGGTAGGCATAGGCTCCTAAGAAAGTTTGGAATTTGGGCCCTTCTCCTTAGACTTATAGACTTGGCTGACCTTAGACATCATCTCATTCAGTTGTTAGCTTTTCCCAAGCATTTTGAATTGTGTATTTGAAATAAGTGGAATGCAATTGTTCTACAAAATTGTACTGGAAAGTCCAAAATGTAAAGTATATAACCAAGGTGATGAGGGGCCTCACCTTCTGCTCTTTTCTTCATCTGTCTAGAGCCCCAGGGAGCTTCAGGAGTTTAGTTTGAGAACAGTGGATTTGAACCAACCCCTCATTTTACATAAGATGAATTCCAAGCCCTGAAGTGTAGGTGACTTGTTCGTGGTCTCAGATGTGCCCAGCAGCAACACTGGAACCAGACCCTAGTTCTTGCATGACTGACAGCCCAGTGATCTCTCTGTGATACCTGGATTTCCCAAACTGGAAGACACATTCTTCCACAGTAGCAAATGAATGGTACGTCAGGGAAACCAGAGACCCCAACATAAACCAGGCACATCCTGGAGCATTCATTTTCTTCAGAAGTTTGACACACATTTGGAATAAAACAACCTCAGGTATATTATAGAGTAGATGGCTGATTTTGCAAAAAATATATATATATATATCTTTTAAAACCTACACAATTTAAAGAAAATATTGAGCCTTCTCAATAATATCTGGCACCGCTGATTTTAGTGCCAGATTCCCCTGAAAGTGCACATTCATTCCCCTTTGCTCTAATGGAGACTTTAGTCAAAAACTGTTAAGCACTCCTCCACACCACGCTGCTCTCATTCTCCTGCCTTTAAGGGGTAGCACAAAATTTACCACCTGTTTAACTCTGGGCAAATTACCTATGCTTTCTGTGCCCTGATTTCCTCACCCGTTAAATAGAGATGATAATAGTACCCACATCCTGGGATTGTTACTTATTATAGAACAATGCCTGGCACACTGTAAACGTTGTGATATATAAAATTATTTCTTTAACCATTCATATAATTGGTACTTATAATTACAGTCCTATATATAACTAGCATAGAAAATAGTGCGTATGCACATGCTGGGTACTCTTTAAAGTCTCTTTAATATATAAGGTATAACTTTTAACATAGTTGGCTCAATAACTATGCTACACTCATAGGTCATAAAATTAACATAAACAGAATACTTACCCTTTATGAAATGCTAACAGTTGTTCTGTTTGGGGAATTGAAGAGAGCTACCCAAATAGAATCCCAAGAGAAGGAAGATGGCTCAGAAGAAAGATGACCCTTGGATAAACAACCATCAACAGATTTCAGTATCACCATTAAAGCAACAAATCACCCTTCAAAAACACCAGCTGACAGCTCTGTGATCCTGTACTGATGGGAAAGTAAATCCTACTGGGGTGAAATAATTGAGGGAAATATGGCTGGATTAGATGTCATCTGATGAGTTTACATTCTATAATAATTTAAACAGTCATTGGCTCTCTGGGTCCTGCTTTATCCAACTATGCAATACTTAACATTTTATGGCTGCTCCCCAGTTGCTCTCCCTCAGCCCTGCCTTCTGGCCTAGGATTTGTTTAGATAAGCTGGATTTCCTGGGTGTGATTTGAAATAAATTAGCCATGTGGATGGCTGTCTTCCCACCAGGCCCCCACTGGTTTATTCTACATACTGCATTATTCTAAGCACTTAGAAGCATCTTTTAACAGCAACTCATCTGCACCAAGAGAAAAGAACCACTCATGGTTCATCTGCTGCCCCAATCAACCAGGAAGAACTGATTCAATTACCGGATTGTACCATGTGCCTTGTTTTCTGCAGAAGGCATCATGAGAAGTTGAGAGACTATCTTAGTGTTTGAGTTAGAACAAAAGAGACTAGCACTGAACAAAAGAGACAGCCAGAATGCAAGGTGCCTCCATGATTCTTTGTGGTCAGTTTCAGCTTAGCCACTTCCCTGAGTTCATGCAGCAACCCATCCCCTCTGGTTGCCTGTATCCATTCATCAAATACCACATTCATATTTTCATATTTATGATTTTGCATCTGCTCTTTGTCTTCACTTTTGCCCTTTCCCCATCTGTTTATATGAGGCAGCCACATAAGAGAGAAAAATAAAAGACCTTAAAAATTAATTTCATGAACTTAAACAATTGAACAAGCAAAAACAAAATAACCTCATTAAAAAATGGACAAAAGACATAAACAGACACTTCTCAAAAGAAGACATACAAGCAGCCAACAAACATGAAAACATACTCAACATCAATAATCATCAGAGAAATGCAAATCAAAACCACACTGAGATACCATCTCACACTAGTCAGATGGTTATTATTAAAAAGTCAAAAAATAGACTGAGCATAGTGGCTCAAGCCTGTAATCCCAGCAGTTTTGGAGGCTGAGGCGGGTGGATCACAAGGTCAAGAGATCGAGATCATCCTGGCCAGCATGCTAAAACCCTGTCTTTACTAAAAATACAAAAATAGGCCAGGCATGGTGGCTCACGCCTGCAATCCCAGCACTTTGGAGCCCGAGGTAGGTGGATCATGAGGTCAGGAGATCGAGACCATCCTGGCTAACATGGTGAAACACTGTCTCTACTAAAAATACAAAAAATTAACCGGGCGTGGTGGGGAGCGCCTGTAGTCCCAGCTACTCGGGAGGCTGAGGCAGGAGAATGGCATGAACCTGGGAGGCGGAGCTTGCAGTGAGCCGAGATTGCGCCACTGCACTCCAGTCTGGGAGACACAACAAGACTCCGTCTCAAAAAAAAAAAAAAAAAATACAAAAAAATAGCTGAGCATGGTGACGTGCACCTGTAGTCCCAGCTACTCAGGAGAGTGAGGCAAAAGAATCACTTGAACCCAGGAGACAGAGGTTGCAGTGAGCTGAGATCACACCACTGCACTCCAGCCTGGCAACAGAGTGAGACTCTGTCAAAAAAAAAAAAACTCAAAAAGAGTGAGACTCTGTCAAAAAAAAAAAACTCAAAAAATAACAGGTGCCATTGAGGCTACAGAGCTAACGAAACTTATAAACTGCTGTTAGGAATGTAAATTAGTACAGCAACTGTGAAAAGCAGTTTGGACATTTCTCAAATAACGTAAAACAGAACTACCATTTAACTCAGCAATCCATTACTGGGTATATATCCAAAAGAAAATAAACCATTCCACCAGAAAGACACCTGCACTCATTTGTTCATCACAGCACTGTTTACAATAGCAAAGATATGGAATCAACTCAGGTGCTCCTCAGTGGTAGACTGGATAAAGAAAATGTGGTACATATGCACCATGGAATACTATGCAGCCATGAAAGAGAATAAAATCATGTTCTTTGCAGAAAGAGAATGAAATCATGTCCTTTGCAGCAACAGATGTAGCTGGAGGCTATTATTCTATGAAAATTAATGCAGGACTAGGGAACTAAATACTGCATGTTCTCATTTATAAGTTGGAGCTAAACATTAGGTACTTATCGACATAAAGATGGCAACAATAGACACTATGGACTACTAGATGAGGGAAGGGACAAAGACTGAAAAACTACTGGGTATTATGCTCACACCTGGGTGATGGGATCAATTGTACCCCAAACCTCAACATCATGCAAATATACCCATGTAACAAACTTGCACATGTACTCAGAGTCTAAAATAAAAGTTAGAATTTAAAAAAATTCCATGAAGTAAGAATGTATTGTCTCCTCTGCATGGGTGGGAAGACAAAAGAAGCATGAGGGTCATTCTGTAATTCAGTCTTGAAAGTCTGACAGCTACTGAGCACACTTCCTTGGTGTTTCAGGTCTGGTGGGGACAGTGTGCTTTATTTGCCAGAATCCAAAGATTATCCTTCTTCTTTTTTTTTTTTTTGTATTTTTTTTTTTTTAGTAGAGCCACCGCGCCCGGCCATTATCCTTCTTCTTGATCTGTACAGCAAGGATTCTTCTGGAATACAAATCAAGTACACTAACTACTCACTGTGAATATTTGGCTTCCAAATCTGAGGGATTCACTCATTGTTATCAGTGCCACAGGGAATAAGAAAATGTATCAGCTTAACGGGAGCTTAGAAATTATCAAATCCAGCCACCTTATTTTCAGATGAGGAAACAACGCCAAGGAAGCAATAGTTCCTCACCTAAGGTCATATATCAGGTGACCAGAGTCAAGATCAGAAGCCTTGGGGAGTCTTCACTCCCCAGCCCCAGTCACAAAACAAGCTTCCTGAGTCCCATGCGTCCCGATCTCATCCCAGGTCCCCAGTGGACTCATGCTCAGGAAAGCACTATCAGAGACAAAGGGGACACTCTTTCTAAAGCTGTGGAACCACATAACCTTTCTGGATGACACAAGTATTCCCTCTGATAGAGAAAATTTTCTATGCTTAAAGAAATAGAATCTGATGATTAGTGATGTGTATAAAGTTGTATGTAAACATTTGCTTGGCAATAAATAATATGGAAAAGCCACTAAATGTCTGAAAGTAATGGATTCATTAAGTACATTATGGACTACCTATATCATGCAAAGAATACTACAAAATCATTAGGATAATTTTGAAAAAGAATATTTATTAACATGGGAAAATAAAAAACAGTATTGCTAAGTAAAGAAAGACCTTAAAATTATATGTACAGTACCAATCTTTAAATGACAGAAAGAGTGAAAATTTGAAGGACATATATCAATTGTGAACAATGTTTATTTCCGGTTAATTGGATTGTGAAGGAGTTTTCCTTTTTGTGCTTTTCTACAAGATTTTTCCAAGCTGTACGCACTGGCTAAGTTTTTATTTCAATTTTGTTATTAGGAAAAATATTACACAAATAAACCAAATACTTTAATAAACATTCCTTCATTTCCGCTCCTGGACAACCACTCTAAAGAGAATTTCTTTCAATCCAGTTTTCCAGTTCCTGAAGTAACTGGACCCACCCCCACCACCACACCTGCCACCATCATCCCAATTGCCCGCATCTAAAAGCTATATCCTGCTCCCTGTACCTACTCTAAAATACATGTCATGCACTGAGTTCCTACCATTAGGGCCCAACCATCTGAAAGACCAGTGATTCAGTCCTCACCATTCCAGCATCCTTTGGTACACGACAGAGCCATAGTGCTCAACTGCCCCTGACCACCCAGTAGACTATTGCCTTGAATTATTCCTGTACTTGATGTCTCTGCTGTATGTTCAAGTTTGGACTTTTTCTATTTCTTGTTAAAATCAGCTCTTCTTTATCTAGGTCAGTTTCCACAGCTCAAAGCCCCTTCCTCATTCCAGCTTCCTCTGAATCCACTGGTTGAGAACTTAGCAAAACTTGAATCAGATTCACTGGAGCATGACATAAAGGATTAATTGAACTTGAGGGTCTTCAGGAAAAGCTCACTGGAAGAAGCAGATATTCTACAAAACTAAAACTGTGGCTGAAAGCTAACAATTGTTTAAGGATTTGTATTTAAAGAAGTATTTGGCTAGGGTGGCTGAGCTGTAAATTAGTAAGTACCATTTTACCATAGACATAGATGAACCATGGAGGTCTTCTACACTTGTTGGCTTCTAAAGATGCCACCATATAAGATGAAAGCTTAGTAATTTGCCTAGAATGAGTGTACTAAATAATATTGCTTTAAAAATCATAATGGATGTAATATTCTGTCTATTATTCTTCAATCAAATGTGTGCACATAGTCTCCAATTCACTGACTACAAGATCCACCCCTGAGTTGCTTCTCTTACACCACGGGGATGTGGTTTGGGTATAGCTTGCATGGGAGTATCCCCAGCAAGGCTGCTTCATCCAGCCCGCCATCATCTACATAACTTCAGGAAGTTATAAAACATATTTAAATAGAATTATTTAAATATTAATAAAGATGCATATTTCTGAAAAATCATGTTTCTAAGAAATCTTCAAAGTAAGCAAATAAGTTCAAGAAGAAAATCAAACCAGAACTCTAGACCAGTTGGTTTTCCTCAAGCCCTGGGCTTCTATTAAAAATTTTTAAAGTAGAGTTTTCCCTCCAGAGAACTCTTAGATGGGGTTCATTTGACCGCGGCATGGAGAAGAGACAGTGGAAAATGAATGTCATCGAACAGCTTTGTGTGAAAGGGGACTATAGCTTTGGTTTTACCCGTTAAAATCATTTTACCATACACATTTTTGGCAGGAAATTAAATGATGCGAACAGATGTAGATAACAGTATCTGAGTGCCTAAAGCAGTTGCTCTTTAAATATAATGAAATAAAATAGAAAAAAAATTATTTCTGACCATCTGTTTTTATCTTAAGAGAAACTGCCAGAGGCAAGGGGGTGAGATTGATCTCCTGGAGCTGTGTGAACACGTCAGACAGAGCAGGTATGAGGAGATGATTCTGGGCCTTAGGGCCCAGTGGAGAGGAGAGACAGCAGCCCAGGAGGGGCAGCTCCACCAGCTTCGGTGGTAACCGGCAGGCAGCCTTTCGGGATCATCCACTTCCTGGGAGCTGTAAAACCTCAGCCTGCTGATGCTGTCACCGAATCCAATTTCCTTGTGGTTTACTCGTTAGCACCTTCTACAGCCTCAAGAAGTCAGAAAATACAGAGGGGAAAGGCATTTGGGGCCAAGAACCAAAATTGAATTACATACGAAGATGGCAACACTACAGAAACCTCTCTTCCTTGTTCTCCCATGCAAGCTGTGCCCAAACCACATCCCAAAGATGGAAGGGAAGCAACTCAGGGATGGACCATGTGGGAAGTGAATTGGAGACTATACACGCACTTGATTGCAGGACAATAGAATATTATAACCATTATGATTTTTAAACAATATTATTTCTATTCTATGTACAAATGCATTAACATCCTTACAGAACAGGCCAGTCTTATAATAATGGCTACCTCTAAATCTGTAAACTCTGAGAGAGGAGTATAGCTACCTATACCTCTTGTACAAGGCTAAGTTAATCTCACTCGCCCTGGCCAATAGAATGTGAATGGAAGTAATACCATATTCATGTAGAAACTTTAAGAACTCATGCATGATTCCATCATTTCCCTTTTCCCTCTGACATAAGAGGGGCAGGTATGTCGTGAGAATGGAGAGAAATCCTCCTTTAGCCTGGATTCTGGGATAAAGAAGCTCTACTTCCATTCACATTCCCTTGGCCAATCCAAGTGAGATAACCAAGCCTTATACAATAGGTATAGATAAGTATACTCCTCTCCTAGAGCTTACAGACTTAGAGGTAATCAGACTGGCTTATCCTTTCAGGATGTCATCAGTGCATTTATATGTAGAATAGTCCAATGAAATCATTGTAGATAGCCTCTTCCCATCCTTCTCTTTTCTACTCTCACAGCTATCATCCTCAGGCTTATTTCCTCATGTCCCAAGATAGCTGCTGCAGCTCTAAATATTACATCTTCACACAATCACAGCCAGATGTAGGCAGGAAGGGCTTCTAATTGTACGTGTGTTTCTCTCTGTTTCCATCAGGACAGTTCTCAGTTCTCTCGGTTCTCTAGCTTCCTAGATGAACTAAGTGATGCATGAGGTTAATTTTGAAGTATGAATAGGAATTACCTAAGAAAACAAGGAAAAGATTACCTTATTTTCCTTTTCATATTCCAGACAAAGGGTCTAACTCAGGCAAAGCTATGGAAGTATGAAAGAGCTTGGCATTTTAGGGTAATTACCAGTAACTGCCAGAATATAGGATGTATGAGAGTGGCTAAGAGATGAGGAGGAGAAGTAGATAGATATTAGATCTAGGAGGGCCTTATGTTTAATTCTAAATTATTTCATTGTTTTTCTAAAGACAATAGAGAACCTATGTTTGGTTAAAAGGAATAAAAGGAGTTATTCAAATCATAAGGACATATATTGCCTTACATATTAGTCAGCTGTGATGCAGCAACAAATGTCTCCAAGATCTCAGTGGCTTACAGCAGAAAAGTGTGTTTCTTGCTCACATATGTCAGCTGCCAGTTGACAGTAGCCCTTCTGCACCAAGTAGCTTCTTTATCCCAGGATCTAGGCTGAAGAAGGATTTCTCTCCATTCTTACAACATACCTACCTCTCTTATGCCAGAGGGAAAAGGGAAATGGTGGAACTATGCAAAGGTTCTTAAAGGGTTCAAAAATGAATATGGTATCACTTCTATTCACATTCCATTGGCAAATGCAAGTGAGATAATTAAGCCTAATAGAAGAGGTATAGGTAGGTATGCCCCTCCACATGGGAGCAACTCACATCAGGTGGCAGTGGGTGGGCAATGTACCATCCTCTTAAAGAGAAGAGAAAAGCAATTGGGAGCACAATGTTATTTTAAACACCTCACCTAGCAAGTGCAGAGATAAATGTCTCCAGGGTTGGTTCAACAATTCAGTGGCATCGTTGTAGGTAGTCTCTTCCCATCTTCTTTTTTATTCCCATGGCTTTTATCCTCAGGCTTATTTCCTCATGTTCCAAGATGGCTGCTGCAGCTCTAAACATTACATCCTTGGCCGGGCTTACAGGCGGTGGCTCAAGCCTGTAATCCCAGCACTTTGGGAGGCCAAGGCAGGTGGATCACAAGGTCAGGGGTTCGAGACCAGCCTGGCCAAGATGGTGAAACCCAACTCTACTAAAAATACAAAAATTAGCCAGGCACAGTGGGGGGTGCCTGTAATCCCAGCTACTCAGGAGGCTGAGGCAGCAGAATTGCTTGAACCCTGGAGGCAGAGGTTACAGTGAGCCAAGATCATGCCACTGCACTCTAGCCTGAGTGACAGAGCAAGACTCTGTCTCAAAAAAATAAAAAATAAAATAATAATTTTTTAAAAATTATATCCTCACACAATCGTAGCCAGAGGTCGACAGGAAGGGCTTCTATTTGTGTGTGTATCTCTCTCTGTTTCCATCAGAACAGTTCTCAGAAGTCAGAAGTCCTCAGGAGACTTTCTCTATGATTGCATTGACCAGAATTGGGTCACTACACTACTTCCAAATCATATCACTGGAATAGGCTAAGAGGATTACTGTGATTGTTTAGATGAGCTGGAGTTGGAGCAGAGACCTATTTCCCTGAGCACAGTTCTGTCTCATTCTTGAACAAAGTCAGGATGCTGCCACCACGGGACAGTAGAGTATTGGCTTGTGAGTAGGATAACACCATGTCTGACAAAGAGGTTTTTAAACAGGAGAGTTGCATGCTTGTATTTACATTCTGTAAAATTCATCCTGACTGAAGAGTGAAGGATGACGTTAATGGGGATAAGACTGAGGATAATGAAACCACTTAAGACACTAAGGGAAGGAGCCCAGATGCAAGGTCTGAGCAAGCACAAGTGAGGTTCCTTGATAGATAGCTAGAAGCTCATAGAACCCTTCAGATATAAAGGGAAATTGGATTAGGGCAGGAAAACTACCTCCAGTCTCTGCTTGGTAAAAGAGCCAAGATTTCCAATCCTCAGATTGTTGGTTCAAGACACTTAGGCCCTCAGATATCTGCCATCATGTTGGCCATTGAGCCTCAAATTGCCAATGTGGGAGACCCACAGATGGTGCTTCTTAAAGGAGAAATCCCTAACTCTGTTAAAAAAAATTGTTAATGCTAAGTGAAATATCATTACAATTATCTTTTACTAAGAATGAATTACGAGATAAAATAATTTCACTGTCTTTATAATATATTTAGACTTAAACACCCAAGTGAGTGTTGTTCCTTCATCATGATTTCTTTATGAGACTACACTATTTCTGGTGGTGCTGCTTTTGGATTTCCTCTGAGTCTTGAGAACACTTCAAATGTCTTCTTTTTTTTTTTTTTTTTTTTTTTTTTTTTTGAGGCAGAGTCTTGCTCTGTTGCCCAGGTTGGAGTGAAGTGGTGTAATCTCGGCTCACTGCAAGCTCCGCCTCCCAGGTTAACGCCATTCTCCTGCCTCAGTCTCCCAAGTAGCTGGGATTACAGGAGCCTGCCACCAAGCCCGGCTAATTTTTGTATTTTTAGTAGAGATGGGGTTTCACCGTGTTAACCAGGATGGTCTCGATCTCTTGACCTCGTGATCCGTCCACCTCAGTCTCCCAAAGTGCTGGGATTAGAGGCGTGAGCCACCGCGCCCGGCCTCAAATGTCTTAAAGGAGAGCAAATTTCTCTCTTATAGGGGCTCTTTAGATTTTGTGTGTGGTTTTTGTTTGTTTGTTTGAGACAGAGTCTCGCTCTGTCGCCTCAGCTGGAGTGCCAGTAGCTGATCTAGGCTCACTGCAAATTCTGTCCCCGTCGAGTTCAAGCAATTCTCATGCCTCAGCCTCTGAAGTAGTTGGGACTACAGGCATGTGCCACCATGCCTAATTTTTTTTTTTTTTTTCCCCTTCAGTAAAGACGGTGTTTTGCCATGTTGACCTGGCTGGTCTTGAACTCCTGACCTCAGGTGATCTGCCCATCTCGGTCTCCTAAACTGCTGGGATTACAGGCATGAGCCATCATGACTGACCCCTGTTTTTGTCTTTTATTAACAACCAAAACACAGGCTAATCTAGTGGATAAAGCTCACATCCTCAGGAACCACAGTATTAGATAAAAAATGAGGTGAGACAATAAAGTCAAAATTGTGTGTACTTTGATTCTTTTCCAATAAAAATATGGAGATTGATCTTATTCATGATCTATCAATCAATTCAAAATGCAAGTTTACTTGTTGGTCTTTTCCTCTCCCTTGCTCTCCAACTTGGAGCCCAATCAGATGGAATCATCCAATTTATATCTATAGAGTATTTACTGTTCACAAAGTCTTTTCATGTATGTTATCTTATTTAACTCTTATGACCACTTGTCAGGTACACAGCACAAGAGATATGACTTAACCTCTAACCCTCAACTACTACAACTGTAAAACTGGTAAAATAATACTACCCAATGGCATGGCTATTGTGAAGATTTAACGCGTTCATATGCATGCCATCACCAAGCACAGATTGGACATTCAACCATATATACAACAATGACAGCTATTATCTCTATTGTACAAATGAAGAAACTGAGCTCAATCAGAGCAATTTTGCCAAGTCATTAAATCAACGTCAGAGTGAGTCTAGCGGCAAAGATGGCTGATGCTGAGTCATGGTGGTCCAGAGTTGGGCTCTTTAAATTTCCTGTAATTAAGAACAGGATTGGTCCCAATGCCTTAAAGGGCCTGAGTCTGCAGATAGGGGAGAGGCAGCCACAGCCAGGGGAGGCAGTTGCATGAGGACCTGAAGCCCATCTGGTTAATAAGGTCTTTGCTGCTTCTCCTCCCCAGAAATCTGTGTGCCCTAGCATTGTCCTGGGCATTTTTTTCCCCTAACCTACTCAGGAGCAATGCAGAATGCCCTGAGACCAAGTTTGCCAAACTGTCCTCTTGGGTATGCAAGCCAGGCTGGAACAACAGAAACTGGAGCTAGGAGAAGGAAGGAGATGGATCTGGCCAAAAAAGGCCACTGAAGGGCTGTACCCCTTCCATGAAGGTGGAAAAGGAAGGAAGTCATTGGGGAACAGTGTGGAAAGCCAGAATGTATGCATTGTAAACATGTATCAAAACATTAAATTGTATTCTGTAAATATAGACAATTATTATTTATCAGTAAAAACCAAAAATTTTTAATATAAATGAAAAGAATAGATGCAAAGCAAATGCTCTGTGGACAGGAAACAAAGCCCGTAATTTCTGAGATAGTGCCAAAAGAAACCTCTAGAGCAGTGGTGAGTTGAAAGAAGGAGCCCAGTGGGGAGAGACTTCCATGTAAGGGCACTGACGTACGTGGCCAACATGATTCAGAGCAAGAGACAGCATTCACTCCTGCATTGTCAAAAATGACCTGTAAGAACAGGCAAAACTAATCCGTGCTGGAAAAAAATCAGAAGTGTTGTAAGAGGTGGAGACTGGGAACGTGCTTGAGGGAATCTGCTGGAGTGATGGTAATGGGCTACACCTTGATAGGGGCTTGGGTTACACAGGTGTATACATTTTTCAAAATTCACTGAATGGCACACTTGAATGTTTTTGCTTTGCTTGTGTGCAAAATTCACCCTCCACCTAAAACAGACTAGATATTAAGCCTTGCATTCTAGTTAATAAATGCATAGTGAGGTATGTAGGAATAAAGTAAACTGATGTCTGAAGTTTACTTTGGAATGTATCAAAATATAAGATGGATTTATGAATGAACAGAGAGATGGACTGATGGGTGGTAAACAAATACAAGACAAATTAATTTAGTTGATGTTTACTGTAAAATTCTTTCAATCTATGTTGGAAAAGTTTTTAAAATAAAATATGAGGCAGAGGGTGAGAAATGGCCTATAAAAAATGTTTTTTCAGAGCCTGAATACCTGCATATACTTAAGTTGAGACAGGCATGTACATAGCACAGAACAAACTTGACTATTTTATGAAAATGCTACAATAATGCTGATCTGAACTCCCAGGAAAATCTCTTTACTAGACGGCCCAATGGGTAGACATTTGTCTTCCGAATTCTGACCATGATGTTTCAAACAGGATGCTCTATATTTTTCATCCACAGTTCTTATACAGTAGTACTTTACCAACTGCAAGAATTAAATTCTTGTAACCCTAATGGTATGAAAATCCTGATAATATGAAAATTAAAGAATTTAGAATCTTATTAGGAAAAAAAGGGCCATATAGAGACATGTACACAAATGTTTATAGCTGCTTTATTTGTAAAAGCCAAACACTAGAAATAACCTGAATGTCAATCAATAGGTGAATGGATAAACAAATTGTTGTATGAATACAATAGACTAGTACCCCACAATAAAAAGGAATGAACTACTGATATATGCAAGTTCATAGAGGAATCTTGAATTAATTATACTGATTCAAAGAAGCTAGACCAACAAAAAAAGAATACATATTTGTGTTCCTGTTATAGGCTGAATGTTCATATCTCCCAAAATTTATACATTGAAGCCCTAACCCCCAATGTTATGGTATTTGGAGACAGGGCCTTAAGGAGGTAATTAGGATTAACTGAGGTTATAAGGGTAGGACCCTCATGATGGGATAAGTGTTCTTACAAAAAGAAACACCAACGAGCTTGCTTCCTCTCTTTCTCCCCATGACCACACAAAGAAGAGGTCATGTGAGCCCACAGTGGGATGGTGGCCACCTACAAGCCAAGAGAAGAGGGCTGAGAATGAAACCTGCTTTTCTGGCACCTTGATCTTAGACTTCCCAGTCTCTAGAGCTGTGAGAAAGAAATTTACATTGTTTAAGCAGAAAAAGAGAAAAAGAATTGGGAGACAAAGTTTCCAAAAGAACCTTTGAAACAGAAAGAAGAAAAAAATTCTCCAAATATGTTCATATTGAATGAAACTTTGTAAATATCTCAAACATATTTTTTAATATCTCAAATCGATAATTTTTAAATATCTCAAACTGATAATCTTTTTTTTTTCCTTTTTTTTTTTTTTTTTGAGACGGAGTCTCGCTCTGTCACCCAGGCTGGAGTGCAGTGGCTGGATCTCAGCTCACTGCAAGCTCCACCTCCCAGGTTCACGCCATTCTCCGGCCTCAGCCTCCCGAGTAGCTGGGACTACAGGCACTCACCACCTCGCCTGGCTAGTTTTTTGTATTTCTTAATAGAGATGGGGTTTCACCGTGTTAGCCAGGATGGTCTCGATCTCCTGACCTCGTGATCCGCCCGTCTCGGCCTCCCAAAGTGCTGGGATTACAGGCTTGAGCCACCGTGCCCGGCCTCAAACTGATAATCATTAGTACCACAAATTTAAATATTCACGTACCATCTTCTCACTAGACCATGGTGTCTCAACCTTGGCACTAGCAGCACTTAGGGTGAATAATTTTTGTGTGTATGGGGTTGTCCAGTGCAATGTAGGGTGCTTGGCAGCATCCCTGGCCTCTACCCACTAGATGCTGTTGGCACCCATCTCAGTCATGACAACCAAAACTATCTCTATGCATTGTCAAATGTCCGTAGGGGCTAAATTACCGCTGGTTGAGAACCCTTTTCCCAGTACTCCTTTCTCCGGTGTTTCCATGAAATGCTTGTTTTACTGTGTCCCAGTTAGTTCACACATCAAGAGGCACTCACCATGTTTCACCTCCTTCATAGCAGTGCTCAATATCTCCCTGATTTTATGCTGCCAAGTTGCTCTGCCTGCTCCTATGTGTTGAAAAGAACATAGCAACCTCCCACCCTTTCCCCCCACCCCCAGCTCCATGGACACAGGGACTCTCTTGGGCTAGTGTTCTCTTTTGGCTGACCTTTACAATTCAGTCACTCTTGGTATTTCCAAGAGAACCCAGGGTTCCTGTTCTGACCTAGGAGGGAATTACAACTCTTTCAGCAGTACCTGCATCTCCAGCAATGATATGATAGTACAGGAAACTTTCCTCAAATGGGAACTGTGGCCCTTCTGAATATGGCCCTAGCCAGAGATACCTTTTGAGTCTCCTCAGGATGGAAAGAGCCATGACAACTCCCAATCCCCTTCTGAAAGCTTTCTGTCCAGGCTCCTGGTGAGATGTTATTCCTAACTATGTTTGTTTATAGGAGAACTGAATCTACTCCTAAATCCCATTGCCTCTCTTCTCCAAGGTACAGTACTTTGCTGGGTCAGAAGTTGAGAGGCCTTCAGCTCCAATACTTTGTCATAAACACTGGATAGACATATACAAATTATGGGGGGATTGAGGGATGAAAAATTACTTAATGAGTGCAACATACATTATTTAGGTGATGGTTACACTAAAAGCCCACACTTCACACTACACAATATATCCATGTAACAAAACTCTACTTGTAGCCCTTAAATGTATACAATTAACAAAAAGAAATATTCAAATTACCCAGACTCCAAGGACAGGGGACAGTGACCTGCCACACCCTAGGAGAAGTACCTCTCTTATGCATAGTACTCGTAACATTGTACTGCATCATCTTGACACACACACACATCCCATTTGACTGTAGCTGTGTGACAGCTGGTATGTATGCTGTTCACCTTTGATTTTTCCAGTCCTGGTCACAGTGCCTGGACCAGAGTAGGTGCTCAGAAAGTACTTAATTAATAGAAATGAGAAGAAGCATAACCGCAGGAATATCTGAATTTTGCAATCCCTGCTTTCCTGTGTGGAGAATCAGGCAGAGGAAAATAAAAGTACAAAATACTTGGTTCAGGCAGCAGACTCAAACCTAACTGGTTTCTTGTCCTGGATGAGAAAATGTAACAAATGTTTACGTGAGTCAGACGTTTGTTTTCTGATCCTATTTTTGTTTTGTTTTACCACAGATCATTGAAAGTCAAGGTGACTGGCCTCTCTGCACATGGGCTTCAAGGCCTCTCTGAATCCCCAGACAGCTCTAGCACCCCAGGTAGACCCCAACATCCCATGATATTCTGGGTCAACATCCTATGTTTTTCTACTTTGCATACTCATCCACCCTTTCCACCTGCCAAGGTTCAGTTTCCACCAAAACACAATTGCAAAACTTGAGAATGTTGTGGGTTCAGACAGTCTGCAACTGAGGAAGGATTTTGTTTATTATATCCTCATTCCTGCCACAGTCAGCCAATAAGACTTCCAATTATCATCCAATACACTGATAATAAGTCAGCAGATCGACAGTGGGTTCCAGAGAAATGCCTGCAGTTGGGTCCACACTGGCTGTAACTTCTGCGTAACTTAATTCTAAACCTGATTTAAGCTACATTTCCTTTTAAATATGAACAAAAGAAGATTCAGACACTCATACTGTCAATGAGAGTAAAATGGGTAGAGTAATTTTGGAGAACAATTGTACTACAGCTGTTAGAATTTCAAATGATCTTATTATATAACCTAGTAATTCTATTTCTCCCCTGGAAAACATGCAAGTGAATAAGATCATAATAAAGGTAAGAAAGCATGCAGAAGGTGGGTTACTGTGATGTTTATAACACTGAAAAATTGGAAACAAACTAAGTGCCCATCAACTGGGAATGGTAGAATAAATTTATATATTCATACTTAGGAATATTTATCTCATGCAGCAGTTGAAATGTTGAAATGAAAGTAACCACTATGTACTAAGATGGCTAGATTTCTAAGGCATATTAAGTTTTTCTTTAAAGTACAAATAATACATCCTACTGTAAGCCAATTTGCTTAAAACATTTAACACACACATGCACACACACAAAAAGAAACCTTGAACACTTGCGAAGAGCACAACACCAGATATGTAAATCAAAAGGACGATGTGCAGACAGATACACACTAATCTATCAATATGTTTAACTTGGGTTTGAGGGCAGAGGAAAAGCAAGAGGGGGGAAGAATTGAAGGTATTGGGAGATTATAGTCTTGCTTTGTATAATGTTTTTTGTGAGGAGAAAATATTCATGTACACCTTGTATAATTAAAAATTAAAAACTTTTAAAAGGAAAAAAATTACCTCCTTCTACCTCTGCAAGAGAAGAAAGGCTATTAGATGGAGCTGCTGGGAAACAGCAACTGTTGAAATTTATGAGATGATCTGGGGCAGGACTGTATCTTTACATGGGCAGAGAGACATGGTTTGTGCATACTCCCATTGCAAAAATATCAGTCCTTCACTTCAAGAAATCTTCATTAGGAAGAGATGCCATGTACATAGTATAAAGTTAGACTAGATAAGCTTTAGTTTTTCATTCTTAGAATATAGCGCAACCATCCAATACATAATAGCAATAGTCACAATCTAGCAAGCATTAGTATGTGCCCAGCACTGTAGTAAGTGCTTTATATGCAGTCTCTTGGTCAGTTGTCACAAGCCTGCAGGTGTGTGTAGTTATCTCTATTCTACAAATGAGAAAAACAAGTTCAGAATAACTAGTGAGCTGAGCTATGAAGCCAAGCCTGTCCCATTTCAAAGTCCACTCTGTTGCTCACTATGCTACATTGTCTGAGAAACTAGGGGACTCTGCCCACTAGAGATGTTTTGAGGGTTTTGTGCTTAACAAAGAGATTGTTGGCCGTTTTTAAAATGCTTCCCAGAGTTTCAACTTCGCTCCGCTGCTTATTGGGTACCGTGGGACAGTTTCTTCTTGTCTAATAAAATGAAGTTGCCTCTGTAGAATATTTTCCTGGATATGGCATTCTTCAAATTCTCTCCCAGGAGCTGTGTGATAACGAAATTTCTTTGTCATTTGAAAGAGGTTGGTGGAAAAGGAAAATGAGCCCCAGGTGCGGCAGATCTGAATGGTGTAGCAGAGGAAATGCTGTCCCATGAACACAAGCAGCTGGGTGTCTGGATGCATCATAAAATTTTATTGTGAAATGCACAGATGATAAGCCCAGCTGCAAAGCATCAGGAGTGTTGATCATAATCTCCTAAAGCATTCTGGGTGTGCTCCCCTTTGACACTATTTTTGTGAGATGAAGATGTCAAATAACTTCAAGGTACAGCCCTGCTGGGAAGCATGCCATGCGCTTCCCTCTCTGAAGGTCATCGTACCATTTGTCATGATGGACTAGACCCACAGTGGGAAGAAGGAATAAACAGTAAGTATTAACATGAGAAGGTGCAATGACCTGGAGTTTAGTGTATCTTTGCTGGTCACATTCAGCAGTAATCAACCCACCAGGAGGCTATTCTACTGACCACACTTTGCCATTGAATGGGATCATCAAACTCTATGACTACGTGTGTGTGTGTGTGTGTGTGTGTGTGTGTGTGTGTGTGTTTATGTTTCAGAGACTGAGACAACCTCCAGGTTAAAGATAGTTTTACTCTCTCCTCTCTCTCTCTGTCTACACCCACCCCACACAACGGGGCTCTTATAAGAAGTTCTATCCTTGGTAACAATTCCTCTTTTTTGGTAAAGCTTTGCCTTTTCCCCTAAAGACCATGACATTCTTAATCAAGGTTCCTCTTCTGAAATACACAACACAGAGCAGAAACAGTAGCTCTGAGTGACTACTTTCTCTCTTTCAAGAAAAGTACCTAATTAGAACTATTAGCAGTATTTAGTACTATTCTCCACGCATAGGAAAGAAATTGCATCATTGCATACAATGTATGCCCTACACATCAGGGCTTAGTTGTCTCACTGAACCCTAATTGAGAAAGGCTAATGAAGGCCTCAAGATTTGTACAGCTGTAGAATTAGGTCATGAAATCTCACAACAGAAAAGCCTCTGACTACTTTTTCAGTTCAACACCACCTTCTTTGCCATGAATTCCCAGCATTACCCTGAAAAATAAGCAACCAACTTCTACCTGAACAACTTAGCCATCAAAGACAGCCAACACCATTAAGGAGAGCCCTGGCCACTAGAAGTTTTTCCTCTGAATGTGGTAGAGAGAGGCCAGATGGTGAGAGTCCTTAGAGACTGGGTCAAGACATCTGGACTGCATCTTGTAGGTAGTAGGAACCCATCAGTCCCCCAGTTCTCTGCAAGGCCAGCAAGACCCACGCAAGTTCTCTGATTCTGCCTGCTATTATTTCAGGAGGAAGCAACCACAGACCTGCTGAGAAGCTTAGAAAGCCAATGCAGTGCCAGCAGGTAGACACTATCAACAGATAATGCCATTCATCTCACACAGATCTACTTGGCAGGATAGACAGTGCCTTGAGGAATGTTATCACTGCCTGCAACCTACCAAGATTTCCTGGTATCTCCTTGGATATCTTGAAAATACCCCATCATAGTGTCTTATCTTGTTTTCTCACATCAAGCCTGAGCTGAGGTTTCAGGTGCCATGTTGCAGCTAGAAGGGAGATTTATGGTCTTGTTATCAGCTTCAGACAGCAAGAGGCTGTGGTCACATGGGGGAGGAAACAATAGCCCAGCAGGGAAGGTCACAAGCAGGGCCGCCGGTCAGCACCTGGAATCACCTGTGCCTACACAGTCCCCGCTGCGGGGTGGACTGGACTGTGTGTTGGAAATAGAATTGTCCTGTTGGTCCTGGGAAAACAGCCCCAACCACTCAAGTGCTACGAGTACAATCACTTACCAGCTCAGGGGGTTGTCACTTGTGGCTAAATCCACTGTCACATATTTCAAAGGTGTTAAATCACTCCAGTAACGTATAAAATGGGAAACCTGTCAAAGCTGTCTGGCACTAAGGAGGTCATAATAAATGGAGAGGGAATAATAGGACCCCTTTGGGGCTTACTCATGCCTATGTTCAAACCATAGAAGGGACATCTTGTTGACTTGTCCAACCATATGACAGACCGTATGCCACCCACCCTCCAAGGACAAAAATAAGATTGTACAAGACAACTTCTATTTGTCAGACATGAGGAGGAGGGAATAAAAATATGTATTATTTTAGCAACCACAAATTTTCTCCATCTCAGTCAACCACTGACCATTGTGTGACCTCCTCCATCTTATTTCTAATAAATACTCTGCAACTAAATATAGTATATCTATCTTTCCTTTAGGTGTTTTAGAGTACATATCCTCCTTGTGTCGTTATCTGCCTTGTATAATAAGCTCCTAAAAGTCAGCCCCTGTGTATGACATTTAATTAGTATCATACAAAATATAGTACCAAGAACAAAACGCATAATGCCCTCGCTTCTCCATCCCTAACTCTGTCCTTATGTTGCTGTAGTATGAACACACAGACCCTGCCACCTTCCCCATTGATGCTATGAGTAGGAAACACTAGGAGAGAGTCTCTCCTATTCTTCTCTCTCACCCATAGCTCTCTCCCAGCCTTCTGGCATAGACAAAAACAGTGAGAGCACACTTCAGTTGACTTTAAAGAAATCCCAACCCTAGGCAACAGGGAAAACTGTCTATTTATTATTGCCCTCTGATCAGGATGCCAGCAGAGAGGTTAGATTTGCCAAAATACTTTTTTTTTTCCATTAGGCTCTAGGGTAAAGTCACCACTTATTCCCCCTGGTTTGCCACACGGTTATCCCGGTCTGCTGAGTCAGGACCCGGGCTGAACTTGAGCTGGCAACCCTGAAGGAAATGGCTCCAGTATGCGCAGGAGCAGCTGTCTATTTCAGAGCCCTGCTCAAAGCACAGGCTCTCGAGAGACTCTTCTCTGGTTTATCCTGAGTAATTGAGCGGGGACTGGACTCCAACCAACAAATATTTAGCGAGTGCCTATTACACGGAGAGCATGACGTGAAGGAGCCATGTCAGTGTGTTTAATTCAGTGAAGATTTACTGTGGAGCTTTTATTAGTGAGAGGTGAAGTATAATGGCTCAAGAATGAGCTCTGAGCCTTTCTGCCTCGTTCACATCCTGGGTCAACACCCCTTTGGATGTTACAAAGTTAAGTGGGTTAATACATCCAAGATGGTTAAAAACTGTGCCCGACCCAAAGTAAACACTCAATACATATTGGTCAGTATTGTGATTACACAGTGGGTTCTTGGCTAGGCCCTGGGGATGCAATGGTCAATAAGTTATCCTCCAGCCCACTAGGAAAATGCAATCTATGGAAGAGAAGACTGAAGCAGAGAATTTCAACACAGCAGTATTTCTCAATCAGTCTGCCATGACACACTGATATATGTCTTGCACTTCAAAGGCACACTGTCCCATTGTGAACAATGGACAGTAGGAATGTTTGCTACACTGAACATAAGTACTCCAACAGCTATGTTCATCAGCTAAATCACTGAGCTGAATAGAGAGACAGTATTGTATAAAGAAGGAAGAGTATCAAGTTTGCACCAAAGAAAAATCACATATTACTAGAAAATGTCATATAAGAAAACGTTACTAGGCCACAAATAGTTCTGTTTAAACAGCAAGAATACTCAAGAGTACTTTTTGTCTGTTATTGACAGAACACCCAACTATAAGGGATAAAATATAAGAACATTTATTATCTTCCATAGCAAAATGTCTTGAGGAAGGTAATTCCAATATTGGTTCAGCAGCTCAATTATGTCCTTAAATGCCTGGTTCATTCCATCTTTTCCATTTTTAAACCTAAGCACATTGACTTAGTCCTTAAGCATCTATCTTCATGGATATAGAATGGCTGCCATAGTCCCAGGTAAACATGGTAACGTTTAGCAAAGAATGTGCCATGAGTCTCCTTTTCAGAGTCACATTTCCCTAAAGTATCATTTGCCAATATTGAGCCATATGGCCACATCCTAGTTTCAAGGCAGCCTGGGAAAACAAGTGTCTGGCATTTTTAGGAGATGGGAGATGAGTTGCACCAGAAAAGTGTATAACCAAGAATGTCTGCATATTGAGTAAGTAAAGTATCCAGAAATTGTGGATGCTTATTCAAACACTGTTTTTGTTGTACTATAGTAGTAATTGTAGAGTAATTATTACTAGCTCATCAAATATGGTTTTAAAACATGCAGTCCCCTCAAGTGCACAGCCAAATATTCCAGTATTCCAAAGTGTACCACATACACAGAAAGACTGAGCACTAGCTCGACACTGTAGTAAATGTTACTCATGCAAACAAAATGCTGTCAAGGCAACTGAAGAATCAGCTAGGAGATCATCTATATTCATATACTCATGTATTTAATAATTAATTTTTGAATATCTGCTGTATATATTACATCATTTTACATTAGTGAATAAGACAAGGTCCCTGCCCTTATAGAATTTAAATGTTGTGGGTGTGACCACATGGCTTTCAGTTTCCAAGACCCAATGAGTTTTATTCATCCTATGCTCTGTGTCGCTTCTGCCAATACCTGTGTTGTTAGACTCTGCGACTTGGCAATTATCTCCACTGTATGTAAATATTCTTATACTGTACTTATAAAAGTGGATCTTGTTTCCATAAGGTCTGAGAACTTTGGAGAATTTTAAAAAACACGACTTTCAATTATTTCATACACTCTTAAAATGGTGAATAATGTACAGGTCATTCAGCTTACTTACAGTGGCAATGTGTCAGGGTAGAAAAAGTAGACTGGTGCACTCATTCCAGTTTTGTTACTCACTAGCCACATAGTCTTGGACAAGTCACTTTCTGAGCCTCAGTTTTGTCATCTAAAAATGGTCATGACAGCAAAATAAATATCAGCAGAATAAACAAACAATCCACAGAATGGGAAAAATATTTGAAAACTATGCATCTGACAAAGGACTAGCATACGGAATCTATAAGGAACTCAAACAATTCACCAATAAAAAACAAATAATCCCACTAAAAAGTTGGCAAAAACATGAATAGACATTTCTCAAAAGAAGATATACAAGTGACCAAAAACATATGAAAAAATGCACACATCACTAATCATCAGGGAAATGCAAATTAAAACCACAATGAGAAACCGCATTACTCCTAATGACCAAATGGTCATTAGTAAAAAGTCAAAAAACAATAGATGTTGGCATGGATATGGGGAAAAGGGAAAGTTTATACACTGCTGGTGGGAATGTGAATTACTACACTCTATGGAAAATAGTATGAAAATTCCTTAAAGAACTGAAAAGCAGATCTACCATTTGATCCAGCAATCCCACTACTGTGTATCTACCCAAAGGAAAAGAAGTCATTTTACCAAAAAGACACATGCACACGCATGTTTATAGCAGCACAATTCACAATTGCAAAGGTGTGGAACCAACCTAAGTGCCTATCTACTAATGAGTGGATAAAGAAAATGTGGTATGTATACATCATGGAATACTACTCAGCCATTAAAAGGAATGAAATATCTTTTGCAGCAACTTGGATGGAGCTGGAGACCATTATTCTAAGTGAAGTAATCCAGGAGTGGAAAACCAAAAACCTTTTGCTCTCACTTATAAGTGGGATCTAAGCTATGAATACACAAAGGCATACAGTGATATGATGAACTTTAGAGACTCAGAAGTGGAAAGATTGGTTGGGGCTAGGAATAAAAAAACTATACATTAGGTACAATGAACACTAAGGTGAATGGTGCACCAAAATCTCAGAATTCACCACTATATAATTCATCCCTGTAACCAAAATCCACTTGTACCCCCAAAAACTATTAAAATAAAGCATTTTTGGAAGAATTCAAAAATAAAAAAACAAAAATGGGCATGATGGTAGTGCCTACATTGCTATCTAACACTGTGATAACTATGCTAAATCTTGTTACAAAGCTTAGACAAAAGTTGTGTACAATAGCTGGCCTGCTGTAGACACTCGGTAAATGAGAAGCTAGTAGTAGTCGTCACTGTTCTTTAACCTAGTCTCATTTGCCATTTGTCAAATAAAGCGAACCTTCAGCAGCAGGTGGCCAGGGAAGCCAATTAATGCCTGCAGATGGCACGATGATCTGCTAATTGCTTAAGGCTTCCAAAGTCTAAATTGGTGTGGTAGCTCAGCTGCCAAGGACATCAAGTCTTCCCCTCTCCCTCCCCCTCCCTAAGCCCTGCTCCTGAGAATTCCGATGAAAACTCTGGCTCTCTGGAGACAGGTCAGCAATTTGCACTGTTAAAAATAAGCTATTTGGACCCTGACCTGACATATATGTGGAAACAGATGGCATCCAGTGCCATCTTGAATTTCTTTATGTCCACTGCCATTAAAAAAAATAATAAAAATTTAAAAAACTTTTGGGTATGTTGGCATTTTTCTCTTGATTCGTATCTTCAACTATCACCCAGATTCCCTGACCAAGCATAAGGTGAACAAAGGTCCTGAGAAGATGCAAGGATCCTCAAGAAAATGCCAAGCTCAATTATTTATTCAAATTGCAGAGCATGGTGTGTACTTGCTGCTGTTAATAAATTGCTTTTTAAACTGAACATTTCCAAATATATAAATATACACTTTTTTTAACCTAATAAATAATAAACTCGGTCTCCCAGCAACTCAAGAAACCATCTGCTTTTTGAGCTCTGTCTTCACAGATGTCCTTCCTGAGTTTTAAACCACGACCTCGGCCTGGGCTTCCTGCTAGGAAGGATGGGTAGTTTGCCACTTGTCAGGGAAGAGCCTCCACACATATTTTTTTATTGCCAGTCTAAAAACGTGGCACGTTACCTGTACATCAAAGCATCCATATGTCTCTGGCATATTCTCTCCTATGTGCTTACTATGGGGGGTTGATATAATTGAAAGTAGTGGAGAAATGGACAACGGAGGGAGGGGAAACAGATGGAGAGAAACAGTTCTCCTTCACAGGCTAAAAGGGCATGTGTCTGCGGTGCTGTGTCTTCTGAACTGAGAAAAGTAAGAGAAAGAATTTGGGGAAAGGCCAAACAAAGTGCAGCCCAGTGTGGTCCATTGTCATTCTAGCTGTTGTCATTCAAGGCCAGCATTGATAGGAAGAAGGGTCTTCAAAATTGATGATTTCATGTCAAACTTCAAAAACAAACTGCAGCTTTGCTGCTTTTGTTCTAGTCAGCTCAGACTGCCATAGAAAAATACCACAGATTGCATGGCTTAAGAAACAGAAATGTATTTCTCACAGTCCTGAAGGCTGGGGCATCCAAGATCCAGGTGCCAGCTGATTCAGTTCCTGGTGATGGCCCACTTCCTGGCTTGCAGTGTACTCACATGGCAGGGAGAGAGACGGGTAGAGACAGGGAGAGCACAGCTCTTCAGTATCTCTTTTTATAAGGACATTACTCCTATCAGATTGGGCCCTTATGACCTCTCTCAGCCTTAATTACTTTCTTAAAGACTCTTTGTCCAAATATAGTCACAATAGGGTTTAAAGCTTCAACCAGGAGTTCAGGGGAGAAACAACTCAATCCACAGCACTGGTAAAGAGCTCACTCTATCTGAAGCCCCTTTCCATGCCCTGGGTAGGGTCATCCTTAGCATGTTTTGCATACCACAAGACATAGTGACCTGGGGTCTGTGGCTCACTAGAAGTCCTGAACTCAAGTTTTCACCTCCTCTGTGGTCACAGGCTTTGTAAGAGTTATTTATCAATATTTAGATTTATTATTTAAAAGGAATTGTCACTTTATCAACTAATTTCTCTGATAACGTATGTTTCACAAATTAAGAGAGGTAGGAATATTTGAGTGGGAAGAGTTTGAGATATCTGCCCATCAGAGAATTATTAAAAATGAACATAAGGAGGAATTAAAATAGTAATGCAGGACAAAGATGAACTTTGAGTTGTATACTACTTTTTGGGAATCCCTCCATTACTAAAACAAACCCAACCTGCTCTTCATCAGTGATTTTATTCTTAGAGTTATTTTGTACAGCTCAATTTTTGTGTTTTCATTTAAAGAAAACTAGTGCTCCAAAGCCAAGGAGACGAAAAGGCTAGGGTTACATCTGCCTCTCAAAGTCCACATATATCCTATTCAATTCAGCCAATGTTTTCTAAGCAGCTACAACAGGCCAAAGATCATTCTAGGTACTGACAAAGCCGAGGCTTAGGGAGTTGATCATTTGCCACACTAAAAGGTCTTTCCTTCTCTCTACCCCAAACCCTGTGAGTCTTGAGGTTGTGCTTGGAAGCCGCACAGAACCAGACTAGTGCATCGAAATGACCATTACCCATCCTGAAACTGTGCAACTGCCTTGTATCCAGCACCATGGCATTCTCCACCTCCAGCCCATCAATGCCACACAGAATACTTTGGGGTTTATTTATTAGCTAGGGCAGTTTTTCACTGAGCCATCTACACTCAAGATTGTTGACCATGGAACCATACTTACAAGCCGGTTATCTGGAGCAGGAATAAGGCAAAGCTTACATGCCAGTAGAGGAGTCAATCAGGGAAATGATAGCAATGATGTCTCTAAAGAGCCCACCAGGTTCTCCACAATTCCTAGGTCACTCACTTCATTTTCCTTCTCTTTCTCTCCCTGCTTCCTCATCCCCTATATTCTCTTTTGCTTCTCACTTAACTATGCCTTAGAGGATTTGTGTGTCCCTCTCAGAGATTCAAAAAGCACACCAATGAGAAGTTCTTCAATAAAGAAACTTATCTATTCCACTATTTCCAAATGCATTTCTCTCTTGAGGCCATGCGTAGCCCTATGGGTAGTTTCTAAAGGTTGCTTACTTGTTTCCAAGAATTCAAGCCAGGTCACTAAACTGGCCTAATTATAGCTCTAAAGAACACAGTGTTTGCCTTCAATTCCCTCTTATCTCTTCCTGGGTACTGCTCCTCACCTTTGGCATCCAACATGCATCAACTCTACCCACATTCTACCCCTGGCTACCTTAGACTCTGGATAAAGAGGACCACCAGGCCCTGTGCTTTCTACCCAAAACCTGATGCTGTAGGACAGAATTTCCAACTGTGAGCTCTAAGGATTACTTATCTTCAAAAAATTATTAAGGAAAAAAGAGAGTTCATAGTTAAATAAGTTTGCATATTAGATCCTCTTCCTAGAGAATTTACTCATCACATTCCTTTATTAAAGGCTCTGAGAAGTCCTGTATTAGAAAAACTTATTAAACCTTAATTTCCTAAATGCATTTGACCACAGCCCTCTTTTTTAATAATACCTAATCATGGCAAAAAAAAAAAAAAACTACTACTCTGCAGAATACATTTTGAGAAACTGCTGCAGAAGAGTTTTCTCTTCTGATCTTCTCCCCCATCAAATTTCCCTTATTGTATGTTTCATTCTGTCAGGATAAAGTTAGACAATTGAACTAATCATGACATGCTGAGCTAATAATAATAGCACACATCGATTGTCTGTTTGGTACTAGTTTCTGCTCTCAAAAATATGATGGAATAAAAGGCAGCAACGTCTTCATTTTACAGATGAAGAAACTGAGACTTAAAGAAGGTAAGGAACTGCCTTGAGTCTTACCCAAGCAGTAGGCATTCCGTTGGGATTCAAGACCCCGATCTTCCAATGACTGTTTTAATACTAGCCATTCTGTAAATAAGGGGTTAATATACTCCCCTCCCCAGAGCTGTTTACATTTTAAAGTCAAAGAGAAAAAAATACTTTAATACCAGAAGAATGAAATGAATCCCCACTAATGGGAATCAGGGAAGACTTTCAAAAAGCCAGGGAGAGAGAATTTGGGGAAGTCAGTCTTCCTTTATGTCTTTCAGATCATAATCCCCTCTCCTCATGAGTGCAAGGAAAGCTTTGCCTGCTTGGGCAAGGGAACTTCCCATCCTCCTCCAAGCTAAGGTTGTAAGGATATGCAAATAGCCACATATCTATATGTAGGCACAGCTATGGAATGGAGCTACAGTAAAAATAACTTTGGATATGCTGATTTGTGGAGCCCACATGCATTGCCATCTATTAATAGCTCAGTTTGTGGTTTTATTTCAGTAGGTTTAAACGGAAACCTACTGTCCACCATAAATAAAATTTTTCTAATAAAAAACGTAGGTCTGTGTAATGGTGGCTGTATAATGCCCAACAGAAGATGCCATTGGAATATGGTGCTCTCAAAACCAAGTGATTTACTGTACAAGATATTTTCCAAAAATAATAATCCTGAGAAATCAGTACCCATTTTAGGTATATATTTGCTCCCAAAAGGATGGCAAATTCACCCAAGTCCCAAAATCAGAATTTGGGGTGAACTTCAGTTGAAGAGATTTTTCTGGGCAGCATCCCTTCTAATGTATTGTCTGTAATGATAACTTAGTCTGCAGTGAAGCAGCAATGGAATCTCATTAGGCTCCAATCTTGTTCTGTTTGTACTTCTCCATCACCTTTATTTGTTTAAGAGGCCTGACAAGGCAAACGCTCCTGATGTGATGTTTACATTGCAGCTTTCACTGGAGCTTATTAAACTCATCGTTACTTCATATAAGCTGCAGATAGGTGGCTAGGGCCAGTTAGTGTTGACAGTAAGTAACAGACACCCTGCCACAAGGTAACATGTTTATATACTCCATTGGATGCCTGGTGGATTTTGTCCCTGTAAAACTATCACAGATAATGAAACTACTATCAGATAAGTGACTATAATAAATGACCACAATTAGGTCTCTGGCTGATGAGAACAGTTGGTGGTCTCTCCAGACTGACTTGGACAAATCCCAGGCTAAGTTCACATGAAAAAAAAAGAAATCAAAAATCAAATTTAAATGAGATTGATTCAGTAGAACATTATTTGATTTCAAAAGGAGCAAGAGTTAAAAGAAATTGAGTTTTCATCTTCCTTCCCAACTTTTTTCTTTACTCTTCTTATCTTAAAAGTAAATGAATAAACAAATAAAATTCTAAAATCAGATTCTTATAAAATTCAAAAGCACACAGTATGCCTCCTCCATAAATGTGCCCATGAAATCTAGAGTTGCAGAAAACACCTCAGCACATCTAAGGTTGGGGAAGCTTCTTTAAAAGGAAAGGCTTGTGTTGGACTGTTACTGCACCCAGAAGAAAAACAGGAGAGACTAAATCACTGAGGGGTCTTGGTGTGGACTTTAATATGGCTGGACAGTCTAGGATCCATTTGGCAGCTTGCAAAGCAGGACTGTAATCACTTCTTTAAAGGGTTTTTGTTTACACCAAGCAGGCTCTCATTACATGATGGTGAAATAATAGCACAGAATTTAAGTGCTCTGATGAAAAGGTCTTTAAAAGACATTTATTTTTTTTGTACGGAATAGTCATTTCCAGGATGACTTGTAGATTTACAGTAAGTTTTTTATATATGTGTATAACTTAAGAATGTGCTGAAAGAAGGCTTGTAGGCCCCTTTTAGAGACCTTAAAAGATGATACTAGCCATGTGAAAAATGACTGGCAGGCAAACATGCCTTGCAAAGCACTGTGAAATTATTTGTCATCAGTGACAACTATTTTGTTTATGTCATGTCACACTTGCCTGCCCTAGATACCTCCCCACTACTCTTGCTTACCATTCTCTCCTCATTTCCCTCCCCCTCCCCATCCCAATGCTCCTACCATCCTCTCAGCCTCTTTTGAATCACAGCTACAGTTACAAAATTTGGCTAGAGGGAAAGTGCTTTTATGTAAAGGTATGTTTACTCTGGGGGTTTCCATTTTCATTTGATTTAATATTTCCTAATAATAGTTTTAGGGGAAATTACCCTGGATGGTGGATTGATCCCCCCTAGAAATAAACACTTTGGGAGTCAGGGGTGGGGCAGGGAGGGGGTGATTGATGGGGTTTTTGTATATCCCTGTTGCCCGAAGACCTCATAAACTCAGGAAAGCTGCCCAGGCATCAGTCTGTTTACCTTTTCACGACTTTAAAGGTGATTTATTTGACCTTTGAAAACTGGGATCATACTTCTTGCTGAAAACAGTGCACATTTCAACATAAATGGTGACTGTCAAGATGGTGAAGTTTCCAGTTTGAGGTCTTTTATGACTTTTTTTCCCCTGTTCTAATCAGAATTGGGAGTGTCTTCTGGATTCTTAGTACAAACATATTTGAGGGACATTGTCTAAATACAATGAGATAAGTGTGTGTTTATGTGCCATCTGTACGTATAGTTTCCATAACGATTTTTAAAACTATTTATAAATGCCCTGGATATTGGGTCAAGAAGAAGTAGCACAAGTAGAGAAATAGCTTGAGATTTGAGCTAGGATCTGAGTCTCTCTCTTACCATCTGGTTCACCCTAATTATATAATTTAGCATCTTACAAGTGAGAACTCTGGAGCCACACCACCTGCATTGGATTCCCAGCTCTGCCCTTTACTTACCGTATAATCTTGGGCACGACACTTACCCTCTCTGTGCCTTGATGTCCTTATCTATAAAATTGAATCAAAATAGTACCTATACCTCACAAGTTTGATGTGAAGATTAAATGGGTTGAAATGTAGATTGTTTCAACTAATGCTTGACATTTAGAAACAATAAAAGTTATTACATAAAGGGGATAAAAGAATCATACATACAACAAATAGGTAATGTCAGAACTAACATAAGACAATGCATATTAACCACTTTGTACAAGGCAACCTGCTATTCAAATGCTACTAAACCCCTAAACTAAAGACAGCTCCTCAAAATCTCCATGTATCCCACTAGTACTGGATGCTGTGACTAGATAGGATTTCACAACTTTTTTAACTGAACTGTGAAGCAATATGGCAGGTCTTCCTATCTTCACTTAACATATGAAGACACTAAAGGTCAAAAATAAAACAAAGTTACTTATTCAGTGTCACATAGCTCCTCAGAATATAGTATTAAGAACATAGTGCCCCAGAATACAGTATTAGGAACATTCTAATTAAAGTTCTATAGCATAATATTATTTATTTGTTGATGAGTACAGGATAAAGTAATAGCTAGTTGTTCTTCAGTTTTGTAACTAAACGTTGCTTCCCTGCAGGAACAAGTTTTCCCTTCAGAGAGATTCAACCAGCAGAGGAAATGGTTCCCAGAACAGAGAGCATGTCATTAGCCAAGGTCAGTGCTTCCCTGAGATTTAACAATCAAGAGAGGAAACGAGGAAAAGCATTCAACTGCACAAACTGAATTAAGAGAATTGCTTTACCAACTGGTTTTACTTAGGGACATCAGAAAGGATATTTGGTATCAATAAGATTTCTATTTTAAAACGTTTTACATCTTTTTAGAACTCCATCCATCAAGAGAAGAATGGACAACTGCAAAGCAAATCCATTCTGTTAAAATAAAAGTGGCATTATTTCCACTGATGAGTTTGCAAGCTTTCCCAACAACTGGTCAGAAGGAGAGGGTGGGGATAGGTGAGTGTCTGGGGGACACTGACATTGGGATCACCACACTTTTTGCAAGCCCAGTTAGGAGCTTGTGGTATGGCGATTCTCTGGAAAACTCCTGGGAGTCTCACAGGTGCTAGGTGGGGACTCAGGATTCAATGAATTGGTAGGATCAAGAAAGCCACATTTAAAGGGCAGAGGGAGGAAGCCTTCTAGGAATCAGAAGACAAGTCCCTGGGAGAGGTGAAACCATGCTTTCCCAGTCACTGGGATAGGTAGTAGCAATGAGTGGCTGTTCCCTAGAAACCAGTTAGTGGTCATCCTTTCTGGGAATCTACCTACCTGCCTCCAATTCCCCTAGAGCCTTGTTGTTAGAAACTGCTTACAGTCTACACCCTTCCTATGGACACAATATCCCAGCATCTCCTGCACCTCTCAGAGGTATCAACATTCACGGGTACTGCAACAAGGTGCCCATCCTTGACCCTGCACATGCCTAGCTCAAAACCCCGTGAACTGAGAAGGACTCTGGGGTTGCCCACCAGCCTCTATGATGACAGCACATAATTTATTAGCCCCTGCATTTCTCTTCAGGACGTGACAATTGCATATGTTCTAAGGGGACAGCTGAAGGCCCATTAATCTTCACCCTGCTGGGGAAGAGACTGATGGTAATTTAATTTAACTGGATGGGTAAGGTAGATATAAGAGACCACAAGGTAAAAATGACAAGATTATTAACTGCACCCAGGGCCGTCTGTTTACCAAGCTGCCTCAGTAAATGGAAGCGGGTTGGTTAAACGTGAACCAAGGTTCAAGCAAGGTTTACAGAGGGGAGTTTCTGGCAGATGTGGGTAATGGCAGGCCTCCACATTTCCAGGGAGAAAGCAAAGGACTTTTGTGGTTAGAAGAGGAACTTGGGCTTCAACAAGCTTAGCAAGCAGGCTAAAGTTTAAAAGGTCAGGGCAAATTCAGAAATACTTCTCTCCTACACCCACAAAAAGGAAACGGTTGAACTTAATCACCAAGGTCCCCCTTTCAGTCCTCCCTTGACAGACCTCCCATTCCAACTAACTCAATTTTTCCTCCTGTCCAAGTTGTTTTTAAAGGTTGAGCTACAGCGCTTTGCCTGAGGGGAGGCGAGTCTTCTGCCACTACACTCACCAGCCTGCAGAAGGACTTGAGCAGGCTATCTATCTCTGGGGAACTTTCTATTCAGAAGCCCACACCCAGCAGAGAAAGCATCAAGTAAATGCCTGCGAATTCACCATTCCTCATTGTCAACATCCACCATACACAGACCGTTGCCAGCGAGGAAAACCACTTTCCCAATTCCTGATCTGGTTCAGGATTTGTGCACAGAAATGTAATGACCAGCTTCCAGCTCTTTCCAATGTCCCAGTGTTGTGCCTAAACTGACCCTGGTCCCAGCCGTGTTGAGGCCCTGCCCTTTGCCCCACTTCCATGCCCAAATTCACCATGCCAAACTACAGATCAGCAGGACGACATAGGTTGTCCCATAAGGGACAGTGTTTACATTAAGACACTAACAGGAATAAGTGTTTAACACCTTAGGATTTACAAAGCACTCATCTAAAATGATTCTTATTTAGCCCTGTATCTGGGCAAAGTTATTAATTTCTCCAGTTCACAGGTGAGAAAACTGAGACTCAGAGGGTTTAGGTGTACTAAGGCAGCAGGAAGCACAACAGATATTAGAATCCCTCTGTAAGTACTTATTTTACTTTTTTGTGGACAGAGTGAGAGAGAGATTTGTATATGTGTATATCTCTCTGTGGCAGACACTATTACTTGCCTCTTCAAAAGTCATTAGCCTCCTTAGTCACAGAACTAGAATTTTATTTAGTATGGCCAGAGATTCATTGGTGTCTGGAAGTGGACCCAACTTCTGGTCTAAGAATGGGCATATGACCCATTTCTGATCTATGAGATGAGAGAGGAAGTCAGCTAGAGGGTTTCTGGAAAGATTTTCCTCTATGATAAGAGGGAAGCACCATGAGGGGAAACTTTCCTGCCACACATTGCTCATTGTCCCGTGCTTTCCATCATGGATTAATGAGGGTGTGATGACCAGAGCAGCAGCAACTTTTTTGCAATAAAGAGAAAGAAGGCCAAAAACATCCAAAAGACGACAAGCCAGAGCCCTGTGATCTTTAGCTGATAAGCTAGCATCAGCGACTGCATTCCACCACACTTCTAGTTGAAGCCATTTTTAGTTGGGCATTTTGTTTACTGGAGGTAAAAGCCCTCCAAGATAATATGCTTCCCCACCAGTTGATGAGAAACTCAAGGATAGAGACGATATTTTATTTATGTTTCAGACCCCTAGGGAATTTAGTCCAGAAGTAGTCACTAAATATATGTTTGCTAGAATAAGGGCAACAAGGAACTAAATAGTGTATTTCTAACAGATAGACCTTATTGTGATGAACTTCTCAGAACCAGTGAAGTAGAATTTTGGGTCTTTGCTGAGATTTCAGTTGGTTCTGTGTTAACATTATTATTACTGCTACCATTACTCTGCCTTCCTTCCTAGAACTGTTCTCACTATTTCCATATATCCCAACAACTAAAAACATGTTTTTTATAACATTGAAAAAGTAATATGCTTCTGCAATGAAGATTTTTTTCTCATTTAAAAATAGAATCACTTAAAGATGACATTCAAAATGAGTAAAAGAAAGATAAATTATTCAATAAGTGATGAAATAATCTAATAATTACCTGAAAAAATCCAGTATGATTCAGTACTACACAACAAAATAAATTCCAGATAAATGACAGTTCATTATATTATAAGGCAAACTATTACTGGATTCCATTTAAAAATCTGAAGAACCTATTAATAAATATTTATATAATGTCAGCTTTGGAAACACTTTGTATAGCAGAAATCATAAAGAAAAAGTTGAAATATTGACTACATAAAATGTTACATTTTCTGAATATTAAAAAACATCATAAACAAAATTAAAGGAGAAACAACACTGGGAAAAGTATTAGCATATGAAGAGTTAATGTCTTAATTTATATAGGAATCTTACAAGAAATCATAAAAGAAACAACACCCCAATCACAAATGTGCAGAAGACATTAGCTCAAAATTGATTCAAATAAAATAAAAATACCAATAATTAATACACATATGAAAATATAGAACCTTACTGGTAACAAAAGGCATTCGAATGAAAATGAGATCTCCTTCACCATTTTTGCCTATCATATTGGGAAAGATTTTTTCTCATTATTATATCAAGCATTTGGGAGAGGTTGGAAACATGTGCTATTCATAAGCTAATGCTAGAACCAGAAAACAGAAAATAAAAATTCACAGCAAACAAAATAGCAAAAAGAAAAGAAAACCTTTGGGCCATAATATTATTTTACAAATATATCCTAAGGTAATAATTTTAAGATGAATACAAAGATTTATCTATAAATATACTTACTGCAGCATTATGCTTAAGAAGTTTAAAAGTTTGATAAACTTTTAAATGTTTGTTAAATGATAGCATAGCTGTTCAGTGTTGTTACAGGGCAAATATTGCTACAGGGAAAAGCTCCCCACCTCACTGGTAAGTGAAACAAGCAAAACGAGCAAGTCGTGAAATAGTACAAACACCTTCACATGAAAATGGAAGTTGGTAATGAGGTAATGGAAGCACAGAATTTTTTTGGTGGGGTCTATCCTAAGGTTTCTAAAGTTTTCTGCGAATTAAACCTATTATGTTTATAATCAAAAATTGCTGTTTTTGATAGGTACTAAAGGCAGGGAAGGGTAAGGTAGATAGGAGGGGGGATAAAAAGAAGTATGGGTATGAACACACAGTTAGATAAAAGGTATAGGATCTATTGTTTGACAGCAGAGTAGAGTGACTACAGTGAACAACAATGCTTTGTATATTTCAAAATAGAACGGAGTACTTGAATTGTTCTCAACATATAGAAATGGTAAATGCTCAAATTGAAGGACACCTCAAAATACTCTGACTTCATCATTACACATTCTATGTATGTAACACAATATCACATATACCACATAAATATGTAAAATATTGTATATCGATAAAAATGGTTATTTTTATGTAAGAAAAATAATCACAACCTCTCTTATTTGAATATCGCTAGCCAAGAAATGTGCTGCTCCCAATAATATTTCAAGTCATAGCACATTAGTTCCTAGTCACTTTACAAAATTGACCTAACAAAGATAGAGTGCTAATAAAAAGAAGTCGTACTGTATTAATAATAAGCTTTTTTGAACAAATACCGTTAATAAAACTGACAAAATGTCCATCTCCACAACGGCTTACACGGACACTATTTTGTGTAACCCTACAAGAGCCCTCTAAGGGGGAAAATGAGCAAACTGAGGCTCAAGGTATCTAAGTGACTTGTCCAAGGGAAGAAATAATAACTGCCACGCCAGAGGACCAATGGCTTCACTGCACAGTTTGGCCTTCATGCAAGATTATAGATAAAGGAAGAATGGACCTGAGTGAATCCCATCAACTTCATGGTTTTCAAGTACTATGGCCCCAGGAACTGGAGGCCTGAGAGCCCATTCCAGTCTCTGCATAGCCCCCAGCTCCCGGCATTGCATATGCCCCTGAAGGGGCCTCCTGGATTCTCTTTCTGCCTCTGTTCCCCAGCTATAGGAAAATAGAGCTCAGACCTGCCCCTTCGTCTTCAAGAAGGGTGGGCCAGCTGAACAGCATCCATAGAGAGCCCAGAATGGGTCAGGGCTGAGCATGGTTAGACACAAAGCCTTCTGTATGAGTCAAGTCAAGCAGGAGGTCATAGCTCAGCCAGAACTGCCAAATGGATCTCGGTGTTTCATCACCTGAAGCCCTTCTCCTTAACATTATGCCAAGAACCAGCAATGGAACCTGAAAATACAACTCATTTTCAGAATCAAACTCAATAAAGTTTCTTCTCTGACTGATATCTTAGTACAGACTGATCTATACAGGATATCAGAATCTATGCAGGATATAGTTTTTTTGAGTGTTAGCATCCTATCTTTGTTAGGTGCATGCATCAATTTTGTGAAGTAACTAGGAAGTAATGTGACAGGAAATATTACTGGGAGCAGAATGTTTCTTGGTTGTATTCAAATAAGAGAGGTTGTGATTATTTTTCTTACATAAAAGTAGCTATTTTTATTTTAATGATATTTTACATATTAATGGGGTACATGTGACATTTTGTTACATATGTAGAATGTGTAATGATCAAGTCAGTATTTGAGGCATCCATCACTTTGAGTATCCTTCCTTTTGATAGAAAATAAAGCAAATTCATAATACAGATCTATTTTCGTCCCATCTACTCATATGACATACAGACCCAGCCTAAGATGCAGGCCTTAATCAGATCTCCCAGGTGACTTAGAGCCATTCCACACTTTATCCACCTGGTCAGCAGTGCCTTGTATCCTCTGAGGCCCAGTGCCCATGTTGCCTCCCTGAAGCCACCATCGTCCTTTCCGCTTCTCCACAAGCCAAGCAGATTTCACTGAGTTCTCACTAGTGTCCCTGAGGTCTCTACACAGTCACTACACAACCCCCACATGTTGTGGCATTCACTGATTGCGCTGTGATCAGCTGTCTGCTCATCTCTCTTCTCCACTGTGCTCTGAGCCCTTGGAAAGCAAAAAAACACATCTAATTCCCACAGCACCTGGCACAGAGGCTGGTACATGGTCATTGTGACGCTTTATTGAGGAAGTTAACCCCTTTGGTATGTTCAAGAATCCCTGCCAAAAAAAGCCAGAGGATAGGAACTCATAGCCAAATGACAGGGAAGAAATAAGAATTGCAGACATTCCTGCTGCAAAATAGACAACATAACTGTAAAGACTGAATGATGAATGAATGCATACGTACATACTCTCCCTGGTCTGAGAATGACCAAAAACACAAGGAAGGTATTCACCGGAGAAGTGACACAATTTGATCACAGAAACAAAGTGCCAAAACTGGGGGTGGGGAGCCTGGGTAGGATATCCAGAAAATTATCTTCAGTTGTGAAACAAATTATATCAGAAGAAGCTTGATTATTTTGATTATTGAAGTACTACATGAACCAACCCCAGAAGAGGCAGTGCCTGGTGGTGCCATGTCTTCATATTTTTGAGTGAGTTAAGTGGTGGCCATACAACAGCCAAATAATCAACCAGATACAGAAGAGGGTTGCAATGCTGTTATTAAAACCTCCATATTTCACAAATGGGGAGCTGAAACCCAGAGGAAAGAAGAGACATACTTCAAGAAATATTGTAAGTTATCTGGGTCTAGAACCCAAGTCTCCCAGCTCTCAACTCACTGGGAGAAGGAATTCCTTCCTCAAAGTGAAGCAAATGGCAAATTAGAAATTACAGAGAACTTGGTTGCAGGGAAACATACTTTTGGGATATAAGATGCTTTAAAGGCTTTTCTTCTTCTTCCTCTTCCAAGAAGAGCTGTTCATGTCAGTTTTTCTGCCCACCTACAAATACCTGGATTATCACAATTCAAGAATTAGTGAAGAAGATACCAAATTATACCCAAGGTGTTGTTAGAACAGTTGCTCTGCAATGGTGATTGACTCCATTATTGTTTGTATAACCTCACAGAAAAGACATACATGTCTTCATCTTAAAACCAAAGCTGGAGGACCCAGACCCAATACCAATTCCAACTTCACCATGAAGGATGGTGAGTTTGGGGAAGTTACTTTACTTCCCCCCACCAAGCCTAGTTTCCTTAACTTTAAAATGAAAATCTGCTTCATATAGACTATTTCTGAAGATTAAATCAACCATTGTGCAGAGGCCTGGCACATGAAAGCTACTTGATTAAAAATTAGCTCACCCCTTTCATTTTCCTCCTCTGCAAATTATTCAGAATGTACAATCAAAGCATGAGGAAACTACCACCACCTGGTGTACGGGTCTCCAAACTGCATAAGCAGCAGCAAAGGTGAAAATACAACTTACACTGAGGAAACTGCAAAATGAAACTTCACAAATGACTGAATGCACCATACAAAAAATACATCAATTATTCTGGGATAGAGGCCATTGGCCATTCCAGGATGATGGGTAGAATTAACCAGGGCGATCTTCCTGGAAGAGGTACACTTTATTTTAAAACGTAAATGGAGGAAAAAGGATGTGGACTGATTGGAAAGAAGGAAGAACAATTTTCTGCACAGTTGGAAAAAAATCTTGGAAGCAAAAGAGGAATGTCCTGGTGGCAAATAATGTCAACTGGAACATTTAGCCCAGCCATGCCTGTTAAGCCTTTAGGCTCTTTGATCACAGAAGAACAAGGAGGGAGAACTGGGTGTAAGTCACTCCCACTAGGAGGCTGCAACAGCCAGCTGGTAGTATTGGAAGCACAAGAGCTCTAACTTGTGCATGTCAGCCTCTTGTTCAGGACTTGCTTTAATGGACAGAAGGTGTTGGAGGCAGGTAAGACCATTCTAACAAAGAGAGGTCCCTCCCTGTAGAGCCCCAGAAAGGGTGGAAATGTGTTTCTCCTCAGACATATGGGTAACGGGCAGAGCCCACTGAAGACAGCAGTCCTGTCTGACCCATCTTGGTGATCCTGACAATACCTAACTCAGAGCTCAGTACCTGGAAGAAGCTCCATACATGGCTAAGTTGATTTTCCCACCTGGTAGGGATCAGAGGTTGTATTATGCAGCAAAGTTTCTAACCCAGCTCTCTATTCTGCGTCCTTACTCTACATTCTGGAATGTGCCATGCCCTCTCTTTCTTCCAGATCTTTAAAGATGTTTCTGTTTGTGCCTGAAAAATATTCTAAAGGTCCCAGTTGAGACATGGCATCTTCCAAAAAGTCTTCTCTGACTTCCTGCAGCATTCAGTAATTCTCTTACAATCCTAGCATGTATTACCACGTCGAAAGTAGCAGGATGTCCAAAAAAACCCTAGTCTGTGTAGCCTACATATGAAGGAACTCAGGAGGGAAGGTAGCTCCCCTAGAAGTGCCCACCTCAGCTCCCTGAAGCTTGCCTCTGATACTTCTTTGGTCTAGAGCAGTGCTGTCGTTGAGTCTAGCACCATCTTGGCAGGGCCGACTTTGGTCACAATATCCCCACCTGCTGTAGGGTTATGGGAGTCCAAGTTACCCGACACCTTACACCACAGTCTGAGCATGTTTCCATATGTTGAACAGCCTGGGTAACTGAACTGGGTATGGTGCCTCAAACACAAGGCTGACCAAGATAAATAAGGCCATGCACAATTGTTTACTAGGGAGTGCTCACCCTGATTCTCTAACTCCAACAAAAAGAAGAGAAAACCACGAAAGAACGAGGTAGGAAGGATTAACCCTCACAGGACCCAGAGTCCAGAGCCCTAGACAGTCACAATGGGCACTTCCACATGTTCCAGGTGACATCAGGTTAAAAGAGGCATCCAGGATAGCCCCAGAGTGGGAAATAAGTCACCCGAGCAGCTTTTGGAGGAAAGGAAAGGATTAAAGCAGGGAGAGATGAGTACCCCACAGTGGAGGGCCTGGCAGCACCAGCCAACTATTTGTACATGGCCCCAGGCATTTCTAGCACCAGTGGCTTGCCAAAGTAACTACCTCCTCCCTCACAGCAGCTTCTTCTTCCTCCTCCTATCAGCAACATGAAGAAAAGAAGTCTATCTCTCCAAAGCTAGAGGATGCACAATGGTGCCTTCCAAAGGGGAGAGTCTATTCTGAGGTGCATGAAAGACATCACAGGCATGTGGCAACTCCCAGTAGCAGACTTCAAAATCAGCCTTGCTTCTGTAGTAATGTTTTTCCCTCCTCCTTAAATTCAGCCCAGTTATTTAACAATATGAACTTACCCATCATGCGTTTCTCCACAGGACTTACCCTTCCCTGCAGCTAAGCATGACCTAAGTGGTCCATTTCTCCCAGGAAACCTCCAACACTGCTAGATCACTTGTATTTTGCAAGCACTGATGGTATTAGGCATCTCTGCTACTTACTACACCCAGGCATCTATACATGGTGGTGGAACTGTTGCAATAAGTGGATTTGGCAAGAGCTGGCTGCTATAACAGAGTTTGGTCCTTTTGAGTTCTTCACCCCTATACTCCCACCCCTTATAACAATCCCTCGATTCCAGATTTTGCCTTCAAAAGTGGACCATGGCCTTGGCTGGGTTCTGCCACATAGACTTCTTATGACATAATTACTCTTGCCCTCTGACCGTGAGTCTAGCCAAGCCTGACCCTCATTCTATTGATTCGCCCTGAGTCATTTGTCAACAGAGTGGCTGATTCCCCTCGTCTAGGTAAGCACAGGAGGCATTTCATCAAGACATTTGACACCTTCCTTTGAAAGGTGAACGACAGAACATATGAATACCTCTGATTAACATCTAAAGGCAGCCTGGCCCCCCTGAAATTGCCCCTCCATGGAGTAGCTCTCAAGTAAATCCACTGTAGGGACCTCTACCATTTCAACTCATTTATCAGCAATTCCATCTGCTTCAATTTGGGGCACTCCATGTGTCTGTGGTTCCATCATGTCTGCCTGGGGTTGCTCCCTCAAGGGTTTCTGGCCTCCATGCAAGGCCTAATCCAGGCTGTCATCTTTCCCTGTGATATAGCTGGGGCAGCTGTTGCTCCTTCCTCGATAGTAGAGGGGTGGTTGCCAGAAAGCCTGAGGGGCCCACCATCTAATTTCCATGCTTGGAGCTAAATATGTGTGTGCATGATCTTTCCTTGAAACTGTAGGAGGGGACTCAGTCCTACTACCTTTTACTCCAAATTGATTTGATGTCTTCTTAAGGAGTGGTGAGCTCATCCCTGCTCCTATTCAACTTCAAAGGCCAACAGTCTCATTAACCTAATTGCCTGACTTTGAGTAACTTGCTTAAATTACCAATTAATGGATGGCCATTTCTGTCCAAACAAAACATTTTAAAGCATTCCCACTGAAAAGAAATTGCTTCCAACCATGACAAATGAGTGTCTCCCTGCTGATAATTATAATAACTATAGTAGGTATGCTTCTAAGCCCTGAGAAATTTGTAAAAGAAAGGTACAAGTGGCAAATTTATATAGATTACAAACAGTGGAATCCTTTTTCAGTGATGGAATTTTGAAAAGTTTTTCATTCAACCAAGCTACACTAAGAATAAAGGCAATTAAATGTCAGGGCTGTAGAACATTTGTCCTTTGGAGAGGGGGAATCCCGCAGGAAAAAGAATACTGAAACTGTCAGTAGCCCCTGTTGGCTATATTAAAGCTAATAAAATTACTAATGATACATTCCTCATCAATGAGGGGTCCCTGCTGTGCTGCTTCTGTCTGCTTTAGTCACAGTGAACAAGGCAGGAAGATTGAATTATTGGCTGGATTCATTTTATTGGTTTAAGCTTTAGGGGGAGGGAGTTATAAGGGAGATTCTTTTCATGTTTTGCTTTTTTGCTCTCAAGAAGCAGCTGGTTTTGTCTTTAGTTTCAAATGTCTATTTAAAAAAATCAGGGCAATCATTAGAAGGCAGGAATTTGGACATGGACACTTCCCAAAACACCTGATGTCAATCCCAGCCGGGTTTGCCAGGAATGGCCTCTCAAGTCTCAACTGGGAGAGATATGGGGGAGAAGGAGATAAAGGACTGAATTGATGGCTGCAGGCATGGCTGACAGGTGGCCCTAGGAGAGGAAGGGAGGGGGCACATGTTAGGAAGTGGCAGAGAGGAAGAAAAGCTGTGGACTCAGTGGACCAAAACTTCAGGGCAGAGACTGGGCCTGCAGCCCTTGGGCTCACTGGCACTACCACGGTCAGATCCCTGTCCCTTGCTGATGCAAGCTCCCTTTTAAAATTTCTATAGGGAGACGGCAGCTATGGCATGCAAGATATCACAATTCCACTTGCCTCAAGAACAGCATGGGCTTCCTGAAGACAAGATATGCTGTGTAATTTCTTGGGAATGGAAACTTCTGACAGAGAGAGCTGGTGCTGATTTCAGAGTGTAGTTTCCTGAAAGCCTGGGATCTTATTACTGCTCATTCCCTTTAGCATCAACCAAATAGCCTTTTCCACCATAGACTAAGGCTCTGGGGATAGCAAAGAGAAACCCAAAACCTGGACTGAAACTTGGCTTCCAATCTCTGAGACTGTCTCCTTCTAACTGGAAGGGCCCAGACCCAAGATACCATGAAAACTCTGGAGCATGTGTCTGTGTACCGAGCAGCCAGCTCTAGCACTGGACGTTTCTCTGAGAACCACTGCTCAGAACCCAGGACTGTGATCATGCCCACAGCTCGACAGTGGTCTGGTATTTATGCCCATCTGCATGCTGGCTTTCCTTTAGATCCATTCTCTGCTCTTTTCTGCCCTGTGCTATACCCATGGGGTTGACTTCAGTGGATCTCATCTTCTGCTTTAGCTAATGGGATGCACCGGCAGGAGACTGGGGCAGGTGGTGAGGGGTGGCTAAGGAAAGAGAGGTCAGCATATTTCTTCCTCCTGCTCCCTCCCTAAGGTGATAAGGGACACCATTATGACAGTGGCTCTGCCCTCTATCCACAGCCACAACTGGGTGCCGTCTCTGCGTCAGCTCCAGGATTCAGCAGCAACATTCCTCCTGTGGGAGGCTGAATAATGGCACCCAAAGATAGCCAGCTCCTGATCTCCAGCACCTGTGAACGTTGCCTTATATGGCAAAAGGGACTTGCAGATGTGATTCAGTTAAGGAGCTTGAGATGAGAGATTAATCTACATTGTCTGGGTGGACACTAAATGCTACCACACGTGTGCTTATGAGAGGAAGACAGAGGAACACTGGATGCAGAAGAAGAGTCTATGTGACCAGAGAAGCAGAGAACGTAGTGACACAAACACAAGAGAAGGAACGCCAGCAGCAACCAGAGGCTGAAGGAAGCAAAGAACAGTCTCCACCTGGAACCTCCAGAAGGAACCAGCCGGGCCAACACCTTGACTTTAACCCGGGGAAACTCACCTTGGACTTCTGGTCTCCCAAGTTGTAAGAGAATACATTTCTGTTGTTTCAAGTCACTAAGTCTGTGTAAATTTGTGACAGCAGCTTAGGAAACTAGTAAACCTCTCCAGTCTGCTGTTGCTCATGGCAACATCTCTTGCTGGTTCCCACACCTCTGAAAATAGTCCTTTATGAAAGTCTATTCAAAAATCCCCACTGAATGTGGCTTCTGTTTTCCACCAGAATCTTATCTTATATATTTTACTTCTTTCCAAAAAGAATGTAAGATAGTATATTTTTTACGAGACAATAAAATTTTGCCAAATGAGAAAATGCAGAAGAAAAAGAAAATAAAGATAAAAGAAATATGAAGCCAAAACTATCATTAGTATCCAAAATTCATGCTATACAGGCCTGAACACTTTTCAAAAATTAGTGTGCAGCTTCCACTCTAAGTTTCCCAGCAGCCAACACAAAGAGAATAAAAAGCATGATCAGTTATAGTTTACTATTTCCTAAACAATCTTGATAATACGGATCACCTGAATACCTTGCCAAACATCGAAATATCCAGTTACCACCTCATCCAAGACCTGTCAAATCAGAATCTACTAGGGAAGCAGTAAGAATCTGGATTCTCTGAGATCCGGCCACTGCACTCCAGCCTGGGTGGCAGAGCGAGACTCCGTCTCAAAAAAAAAAAAAAAAAAAAGAATCTGGATTCTAACAAATATCCACGATGAATAAGACGAGTCACAAATTGTGTAAGATAAGAACACAACATGGGGGTTGTTCACAAGAGAAACAGTGTTACTGATGTGAAAAAAAAGCCATCATCTCAGGATTAGAAAGATGTCTCCAATTGTGTGCCCTACCAGCTGTGGTCAAGCACTGTCTCCAGTGCCCATGCAGCATACAGCTTCATGATAAGGTGACAAAAGTAAGTGATCTAATCATGAAAAATAAAATTACACCTTAACTGTGCTCTAAATGAAGACACATACTATAGTGGACTCCTGCATTGCATCTTCAGTTTCCATTACCTGTTCTTCTTTCCAGATAACCTCCCAATGTCCTTCCAGGGATTTCTGTGGTCAGGAGTGAACAGGCAACTGAGATTAAGGCAATCAAGGTGTTTTATTCCCCTGCCTGTAATGACTGCAGCAAGGAAAGGTAGTGAACAACACCAATCCAATCTGGCCTTTTTCTAGATATTCCAGGTTTACAGTCAGCTTTTTATTCTAGATGGTATAGTATGCAAAGAAGTGAGACCTTGACACCAGGAGGGAGGTCAGGCTGAGAATAAAATAGATGCAGAGAGCATTACAGGGGTAAGAACCCCACAGAAAATAGACAGAGCCTCGATCCAACCATGCATGAAACTTACTCCACCAATTTATTTTTTTCAATCATAAAATGCAATAATTTCCTGTATTGGGTAGGCCATCTTCTGTTGGGTTTTCTTTTACTCGCATCTGAAAGCATCGTATGCAGTATGCCTGTTGTATTTATTTAATAGTCTCCATTGAAAATCCACCTATAGGAAAAATTGCAGGAAAATAAATCCTTGGAGAGGGATAAACTCTACCAAAAAGAAGCACTTAATGTTTTTTTTTTTTTTTTTTTTTTTTTTTTTGTAGTGACTACTGTTATTTAGGGGATTTTTTTTTCTCTCCCCCTGCTTACCTTATGAAAAGAATTGTTAAGTGAGGAGCCTGGATGACTTGTTCTGATTTTTGTCCTCCTGATTGCTCACTATCACCAGGCCTTTCTATGCAACCAGACACTAATCTTGAGCTTATTTTTATCTGCTACTGTACCATCAACCTTTCAGGCATTTCCCAGAAAATATCATTTCAAAGACTCAGTGACCTAACTCGCCAGCCATCATTGACTCTCTAGACCCATAATCTGCAACCATTTGGGGAATCCAAGGGTGTACTCCCGCTTGGTGAGGAGGAGCTATTAGGATCCACAGTGGGGAAAGAAGAGGAATAAATGGAAATTGTATATTCATTGGAACCTGATTACATTTGGGGAATATTGGCTGTCCTTTCCCAACCACCTTAGCTATTTTGAATGACGAACACTGATTTCTTAGCTGAAATGGTTAATACTTTGTCAAATACTTAGGAGCTAAAGCTTGGAGTCTGATTCACATCAACATAAAAATATTCCTGATGTGGGGAGTTGTTAAATGGGTAAAGAGTTTCAGTTTTGCAAAATGAAAGAAGCTCTGGATGTTAGTTACACAACAATACAACCAATACTTAACAATACTGCACTGTAAACTTAAAACTTATTTAGCTGGTATATTTTATGTGATGTATACTTTACTACTATATATATTCTGATATGTATATAGATGTAGATATAGATATTACTGAAAGAGGAGGGCAATTACATTTTATTGTTGCCCAGTAAGGTTTACACTTTAGATAATAATAATATTTAACACATATAGTAGTAGTTACAATATGCCAGTTACTATTTCTTAAGTGTTTTTCACTTATTTAATTTACTCCGCATAACAAACCTGAGGGAGGTATTACAATTATTATTACTCTTATTGTATTTCCAATTTACTGATAAGGTAGCGGAGCCATGGAGAGGTTGTTAAACTAGCCCAAAGTCATCTGGGCTGAGCTGAGATACAAGCTTATTCAATTTCGCCCCAAAGTTCATCCACTTCCCAAGCAGCTCTGTTGCCTCTCTCTAGTTTATGATCAGCAACCATTACACCCATTTTACAGAAGCAGGAACTGAAGCTCAGAGTTTAAAAAGTGGTCCAAGATTATGAAACTAGCAAGTACAGAGTCTAGACACATATTTAGCAAGTACAGAGTCCAGACACATATTTAGCCTCTCTAGTTCCAATGCCTTAGTCAAGAGCACAATCTAGAGAAAGTTCTAAGGCAAGAATCTCAGACAATCTTAAAAATTATTGAGGATGCTACATCGCACTTATTCTACAATTGACCACATAATTGGAAGTAAAACACTCCTCAGCAAATGTAAAAGAACAGAAATCACAACAAACTGTCTCTCAGACCACAGTGCAATCAAATTAGAACTCAGAGTTAAGAATCTCACTCAAAACCGCACAACTACGTGGATACTGAACAACCTGCTCCTGAATGACTATTGGGTAAATAATGAAATGAAAGCAGAAGTAAAGATGTTCTTCGAAACCAATGAAAACAAAGACACAACATACCAGAATCTCTGGGACACATTTAAAGCAGTGTGTAGAGGGAAATTTATAGCACTAAATGCCCACAAGAGAAAGCAGAAGAGATCTAAAATTGACACCCTAACATCATAATTAAAAGAACTAGAGAAGCAAAAGCTAACAAATTCAAGAGCTAGCAGAAGATAAGAAATAACTAAGATCAGAGCAGAACTGAAGGAGACAGAGACACGAAAAGCCCTTCAAAAAAATCAATGAAACCAAGGAGCTGGTTTTTTGAAAAGATCAACAAAATAGATAGACTGCTAGCGAGACTAATAAAGAAGAAAAGTGAGAAGAATCAAATAGATGCAATAAAAAATGTTAAAGGGGATATCACCACTGACCCCACAGAAATACAAGCTACCATCAGAGAATATTATAAACACCTCTACGCAAATAAACTAGAAAATCTAGAATAAATGGATAAATTCGTGGACACTTACACCCTCCCAAGACAAAACCAGGAATAAGTTGAATCTCCAAATAGACCAATAACAGGTTCTGAAATTGAGGCAATAATTAATAGCCTACCAACCAAAAAAAGTCCAGGACCAGATGGATTCACAGTCAAATTCTACCAGAGGTACAAAGAGGAGCTGGTACCATTCCTTCTGAAACTATTCTGATCAATAGAAAAAGAAGGAATCCTCTCCCTGACTCATTTTATGAGGCCAGAATCATCCTGATACCGAAGCCCAGCAGACACACACACACACACACACACACACACACACACAAAAGAAAGAAAGAAAGAGAAAGAGAGAATTTTAGGCCAATATCCCTGATGAACATAGATGCGAAAATCCTCAATAAAATACTGGCAAACCAAATCCAGCAGCACATCAAAAAGCTTATCCACCACTATCAAGTCAGCTTCATCCCTGGGATGCAAGGCTGGTTCAACATATGCAAATCAATAAAAGTAATCCATCACATAAACAGAACCAAAGACAAAAACCACATGATTATCTCAATAGATGCAGAAAAGGCCTTTGACAATCTTCAACAGCCTTTCATACTAAAAACTCTGAATAAAGTAGGTATCGATGGAACATATCTCAACATAATAAGAGCTATTTATGACAAACCCACAGCCAATATCATATTGAATGGGCAAAAACTGGAAGCATTCCCTTTTAAAACTGGCACAAGACAAGGATGCCCTCTCTCACCACTCCTATTCAACATAGTATTGGAAGTTCTGGCCAGGGTAATTAGGCAAGAGAAGGCAATAAAGCGTATTCACATAGGAAGAGAGGAAGTCAAATTGCTTGCAGATGACATGATTCTGTATTTAGAAAATCCCATTGTCTCAGCCCAAAATCTCCTTAAGCTGATAAGCAACTTCAGCACAGTCTCAGGATACAAAATCAATGTGCAAAAATCACAGAAATTCCTATACACCAATAATAGACAGAAAGCCAAATCATGAGTGAACTCCCATTCACAATCGCTACTAAGAGAATAAAATACCTAGGAATACAATTTACAAGGGATGTGAATGACCTCTTCAGGGAGAACTACAAACCACTGCTCAAGGAAATAGAGGACACAAACAAATGGAAAAACATTCCTTGCTCATGGATAAGAAGAATCAATATCGTGAAAATGACCTTACTGCCCAAAGTAATTTATAGATTCAATGCTATCCCTATCAAGCTACCACTGACTTTCTTCACAGAATTGGAAACTACTACTTTAAACTTCATAGGGAACCAAAAAGAGCCCGCATTGCCAAGACAATCCTGGGCAAGAAGAACAAAGCTGGAGACATCGTGCTACCTGACTTCAAATTTTACTACAAGGCTACAGTAACCAAAACAGCCATGGTACTGGTACCAAAGCAAATATATAAACCAATGGAACAGAATGGAGGCCTCAGAAGTAACACCACACATCTACCACCATCTGATCTTTGACAAACCTGACACACACAAGCAATGGGGAAAAGATTCCTTATATAATAAATAGTGTTGGGAGAACCAGCTAGCCATATTCAGAAAACAGAAACTGGACCCCTTACTTACACCTTATACAAAAATCAACTCAAGATGGATCAAAGACTTAAACATAAGGCCTAGGACCATAAAAATCCTAGAGGAAAATCTGGGCAATACCATTCAGAACATAGGGATGGGCAAAGACTTCATGTCTAAAACAGCAAAATCAATGGCAACAAAAGCAAAAATTGACAAATGTGGTCTAATTAAACTAAAGGGCTTCTGCACAGCAAAAGAAACTATCATAAGAACGAACAGGAAACCTACAGAATGGAAGAAAATTTTTGCAATCTATCCATCTGACAAAGGGCTAATATCCAAAATCTACAAAGAACTCAAACAAATTTACAAGAAAAAAGCAAACAACCCCATCAAAAAATGGTCAAAGGATATGAACAGACACTTCTCAAAATAAGACATTTATGCAGCCAAGAGACATATGAAAAAATGCTCATCATCACTGGTCATTAGAGAAATGTGCATCAAAACCACAATGAGATACCATCTCACGCCAGTTAGAATGGCAATCATTAAAAAGTCAGGAAACAACAGGTGCTGGAGAGATTGTGGAAAAATAGGAACCCTTTTACACTGTTGGTGGGAGTGTAAATTAGTTCAACCATTGTGGAAGACAGTGTGGCGATTCCTCAAGTATTTAGAACTTGAAATACCATTTGACCTAGCAATCCCATTACTGAGCATATACCCAAAGAATTATAAATAATTACACAATAAAGACACATGCTCACGTATGTTTATTGCAGCACTATTCACAATAGCAAAGACTTGGAACCAACCCAAATGTCCATCAGTGATAGACTGGATTAAGAAAATTTGGCACATATACCCCATGAACTACTACACAGCCATAAAAAAGGATGAGTTCATGTCCTTTGCAGGGACATGGGTGAGGCTGGAAACCATTGTTCTCAGCAAACTATCACAAGATCAGAAAACTAAACACTGCATGTTCTCACTCATGAGTGGGAGTTGAACAATGAGAACACACGAACACAGGAAGGGTCTGTGGAGGTGGAGGTGGAAGTGGAGGTTAAGGGGCCAGGTAGCATTAGGAGAAATACCTAATGTAGGTGATGGGTTGACGGGTGTAGCAAACCACCATGGCAGGTGTATACCTATGTAACAAAACTGCATGTTCTGCACATGTAACCCAGAACTTAAAGTATACTAAAAAAAATTATTGAGGATGCTAAAGGTCGTTTGCATGATTATATCTATTTATATTTATGGCATGGATTAGTGCTGTTCAATAGAAGTTTCTGTGAGAATAGAAGTATTCTGTGTCTGCACTGTCCAATATGACAGCCACTAGCCACATGTGGCTATTGAACAATTGAAATGTGGCTGATGTGGCTGAGGAAATAACATTTTTCATTTTGTTTCATATTAATTAATTTACATGTGAATAACCAGATATGATAGGTAGAGCTATAAAACCAAAGGCATGTTTGGTTTTTTTTTGAGACGGAGTCTGGTTCTTGTTGCCCAGGCTGGAGTGCAGTGGCGTGATCTCAGCTCACTGCACCCTCTGCCTCCAGCATTCAAGTGATGTTCCTGCCTCAGCTTCCCAAGTAGCTGAGATTACTGGCTCCTGCCACCACACCCAACTGTGTGTGTGTGTGTGTGTGTGTGTGTGTGTGTTTAGTAGAGATGGGGTTTCACTATGTTGGGCAGGCTGGTCTCAAACTCCTGACCTCAGATGATCCACCCGCTTCCCAAAGTGCTAGGATTACAGGCGTGAGCCCTGTGCCTGGCCCCAAAACACATTTTTAAAATGCATTTTTGTTGTGGTAAAATACAAAACCAAATCATTTGTAAAACACTACTATATGCACACACATTCCCTAAGCAATCAGAGTCCTGACATCACCACACACCCCAGGGACACTCCACTGGACACTTGTGAAAAAGTCAACAACCTTTTAGTATGAAAATAGTTTTGACCTCAGGGTCCCTCTGAAACGACCCTTAAGGAACTCGGGATCACACTTTGAGTCCAGGACTAACAAGGGGAGCTCAACTCCTATATACTCAGGAAGGACAACTGGTCACCCTATTCTGGAACTGCTGCCTCCCACTTTGAGGGGCTTTCCCCTTTCCCTGCCCCACCTCTGCCCCCGCCCTGGTAGTTCGTAGTCCTGTTAACAAACCCAAGGCCTTTGATGTGCTGGATCCTGCGAGAGGCCGAAGACCCACTCTCCAAAGCAGCGGACCTGAGGGAAGGAGGGCAGTCACAGGGGCTCGGCTTGCTGGGGAGAAATTTCTCTCTGAGGTTCCAAGCCTCCAAGGCAGGCAGATCAAACCAAAAAGTAGAAAGAAACGTGCAAAGTGAAATTCAAGATGCTGGAAAAGATGGAAAGGCCTCTTCTCCCTGGAGTCTCCGGCTTCTCCCCTCCTTCCGGCAGGCAGGAAAGAGGAGGCCTTCGGAGGCGGAGAAGAGAAGGCTTCGCAGGGTCTTCTGGGGCAACTCAATCAAAGAAATTATTTTCCCACAGACGAAGCCAAGAATATCTTAATGGCTTTTTCCTGATTGAGAGATAAATCTTCTATTAATTTATGGCTCAGACCCAAAGCAGTTGTGTCAACTCCACTCGCCCTCTAAAACAATGTGAGAAATGCTTCAAAATTCCACTTATTTTGATGATTTCCCTCTTCCCGTTCCTATTTCTTCTTTTTTCACTCTGCTTTCATAGTCCATCCTGATCCTTTTCATCCTACCTCTTCTCTTATTTTCAAATCAATGGCCAACTCCTCAATGCCACATCCCTACCCCAGGTAAAAGTCTCTGGACATTCCCAATTAGAGGAGCTAAAACCATCTGAAGTGAGACTCCCCCGCACCCCCATGCAGGGTAAAGACCACGAGAAGAGCTGCATGGCGTCGCAGAGAAGCTGCACGCACTCTAGCGCCTCACCGCCGACCCTGGCAGCCCTGTGCACCCCGCAGCGTGGGTCTCAACCAAGCCTTGGTTGCCGCAGAGCGTCTGGGTGCAGAGACCCGGCCGCCACAGTAAATCAAAAGACAGCAGACGGCGAGAAGCCGGTGTCACAGCGACTCACAGTCACTACTGCCCAGCGCAATTATCACGCCCTGGGGGGTCACTGCTAAATGGCCCGTGTTTATGGACTCGGCCACGTTGCTCGACTGACCCCTACGGCCAGCTACTCCCGGCGCCGGCGCCGGAGCAGGGGCGCGCTCCCTCTCGGGAGAAGATCTGCGAGTGGGTAAACTGACTCGAGGTTCTTTGCGAATTCCGCCCGCTCTCGCCTGAGGGACTCTTGATGCTTGAGACAGTGTACTACAGATGATTTAGGTAATCTAGGCTGTGCAGACAAGATGCGAGTTATTCCCAAATCCACTTGCTAACTACATGTCCTTAGGCAAGTTAATTTAACTCTCTTACCACAGTTTACTTATCTGTAAAATGGGGATAATGTAAGTAATGACCTAACTGGGATTTGGTAAAAGGCAAATGAGCTAATACAAATAAAGGTTTTAAAAACATGGGCACGACGGTTACTAAGTATAGATAGAAAAGTCGTGATCGGTGTTAAAAATTAAGCTGTTATACAGTTATAGTCCATGACACCTGTTCTGGTGACAACGTGAGTAAAGGGACCTACGTAGCGCTGACCGCCCAGCTTAACTCACAGCTCCTTTGTGTGGGTGTAGCCCAGCCAGGGAAAACAGTGTGGACCTGCTTCGTGCTAACATCACGGGAATGAAGTGCGAGCAGCTAGACCTCTGGTCTCCACCCGAAATGGGCCTCCTGCCTCCGGACTGACTCCCGGGCCATCTTCCCGCTTCCTCTGGCACCGAAGGCCCACAGGGTCCAGCTTTTTAATGGGCCCTTTATCTGCTACAGACCGCCTCAGCGAACCGGAATCAAATCTGGGCGCTTGCGAGGATGAAGGCCAAAGTCTAGATCCCGACGTAAGCCCAGTAGGAAGCGGCAGGGTCCAGACACCCGAGGCCGGGTGACCTGTCTGTACTCCGAGCCACGCGGCGGGTCGCTGGGCTGAAATCCCACCTTGCATCCACCGCGCAGAATTCCAAACAGCCAGTATAAACAATCCCCTCACCCCACCACACCCGGGAAGGTGGCGGGACCCAGGCTTCGGTGCAAGTTTCCAGAACTGTCCCTCAGGGTCCCGGCGGCAAGGCCTGCACCCACCTCTCGCCGGTACTTTCGTTTACAGCCGCGCCCTCCAAAGGAAGGTTTATGACCACAGCGCGGCAGAACTGAGTCGGGTGGGCACCATACATGGCCGTGGCGCCTGAGGCCCCAGCTCGCGGCCTCGGGAGCGCTCGCAGGGCCCCATCCCTCTGGTGCGCTGGGCTCTGGAGCTAGAAAGTGTACACAGACCATAAATTTCCCGCCCTGCTCGGCGCAATTCCCCGAGGTCAGGGGCCGCCCGCCTCCAACCGCCTCAGCCCGCCTACCCCTTAACTTGTGTCCGGGCAACTGCGGCCGACAGCAAAACGCAGCTGGCGCCCGCTGCAGCGCCTAGCCGTACTGCAACGCCGCCTCCCCACTGCTAGAGCACCCTAGCCGCGTTGGGACTCCGGGCGCAGCCTGCGGGAGGCTCCCCACCGCTGCTTACGAGGCGGGAGTTGGGGAATGGAGCAAAGAGGGAAGAAGGCGAGGCCTGGGGGAGGCCAGGTGAGAATGGAAAGCGAAAGGGATGACTAGGAGCAAGGAGGAAGACGCTTCTGTGGCTTCTAGACCCATTTGTATCTTTCTATACTGAGGTTTGGGGTGGGGGATACACAGTAAGTGCACGTGGCGACCGACGTTCGCTTAAAGATGTTTTTGCACTGGGCCCTCCCTTCCTTCGATTGTGAACCTTGCATACCGTACAGGGTATACCATACAGGGCATACCAAGAATGCGCTTTCCCTGGGGATGCAGCAAGATGACTTTTAAAAGATTTCCCTATGGTTGCGTCTATACTGACATTGTAAGGTGAATATTTGAAATAATGATCAGAATAATTAGTCAAAAAGAACAAATCATTTCTTTGAACTTTTTTTCTCTTTGACTATAGAGAATCGCCTCAGACCGGTAGCTCGGAGATTGGAGTAAGAAAGGCAGATTTCTGTCAGAGGTTCGGCCACGCCCCTTACCCGCCAAGTACCTTGATCAAATTACCCAACCCCTCTGCTTCTCAAAATGGCCATCTGTAAGAGAAGAAGAATAATATCTTCTGCCCTGTGTTGCTGTGATGGTTACAAAAGATACAAGACTTTCACCTCCTGTTCAAAGAGTGGAAAAGACTTGCGTCTCTTTCCTCCGTTCTTTACTTGCACGCACCCATAGGTGATTTCAAACGAGTATAGACGCTCTCTCCAGCCAGAATGAACTCGCAGGTGTCATCGTAGTAATAGTTTAATAACAATTTCCACTTACTGAGTGCTTTCTGTTTGCCAGAACTCTGTAACTGTGCCCCGTATCAGATACGTGCCCCTAACCTAAAAACCTAAAAATCTGGGTTGCTGAGCAAACTGACAAGAAGAAAGTGGGAAGGCATAATTAGAGAGCTGGCGAGGACACAGGGAAGTGGGATGGTCTCCTCATCACCATTCCTCCGCGATGAGGAAAGCAAAAGAGAAGTAAGAGGAAAGAGGTGGGAAAGAAAGTTTCCGGTGGCTAAAACTTTTAGCTTGGAGGACATGTGTCAGAACACCTTCAGATCGATTCAGCTGGAGATGCTTGTCGGTCGCTAACCCAGAACCGGTCCAGCATGTAGTAGGGGCTCAAATGATGTGTACATATGTAGCTGAGTAATGTAGAGGCTGTGAGTGGCCCTTCCCTCCCCAGTCCCCAGCATGTCTCCCTTGGCTCTGAGCAATGCTTTTGAGGAGGATGGCACTTTTGTGGGCTTAAAAAAAAAGATTATGCAGATCTATTCTAATTTTTTAAAAATATCTGCCTTTCGTTACATTCTGGCTAATAGGCTGTCCCCCATCACCTCTGGAGCTGCCTGGCAGTCCTGTCATCCCTTGTCTCAGGTCACACACTCTGTCCTCCATGTCTTCCAGGGTGGTCATCTGGAACCAAACCAGGGGAGTCCAGTTACTCTTAAAATTCTGAACGGAATCTTGAAAGGTACCAGGAGGAAAGGAAAGCCAGGGCACAACGAGCAGAGAGGAAAAAATGAAAAGTGAGAAATGGTGAGGACATACAAAGCAAGGGAGCGTGAAGAACAATGGATATGGGAAAATTCAAATTACAGGTGACATTCCATTTAAAATTGTGTGTCACAGAGCAAGTCTTTAGTTTGAATCTTTCTTTATAGCTTTTCACCCCCATTTTTTTTCAGCTACAAAACTGTGCTCTTGGCCTGGAAGGGTGGTCAACACAGGCTGCAGGGACCCTGAGAGAGGCAAGAAAAAGGAGACCTGGCTTAGATTACTGCAGCTGACCCAAAGTGTCCTCAAAGAGACATATCCTGGGCGCTCCCGGCCGGCAACCGACTGACGTAGAGATCCGCTTGGGGGAGGTCGGGGCCAAGGGGCCCGGGCTGACCGTGGACTGAATGAATATTCGGCGGGCAGGTTGGGGATCCGAGACCGCGCGAGACCCAGGACCTTCCTCTGCTACACCCAAAGCCGTTGCGAACGGGGCGAGACCCTGTGACCCCCGAAGATAGGAGGCTTTGGAGCGAGATATGCGCCCCCGACCAGGAGAGCCAGGCTGCGTCGAGTCTCAGGGACACGTCTTTGGAGGGCGTGCGCGGCCCGCGATTCGCCACGCAGTGAAATTCAAAAATGGCCGGATTGCGCTGAAGGATGCAAGTCGGAACTGCCAGATAGAGGATCGTATTAGCTCAGTAGTTCATTCTTTTGATCTTTCGTTCACTTGCTCATTTCTTGAGCTTCTACCACGTGTTGAGTGCACTCGTCACCCGGATTCTGAGAAACAAAAATGAACAGCCCTGACAAATTAAAAGGAGGCTAAAATTTGCAGACTGGGAAATCTCTGGTCGAGGAGAGTGGGGATTGAGGGTGGCTAGGGAACTCCGCGAAACAGGCACTTTTTCTCCGCAAAGAGAGGCGGCGAGGTGCAGACGCACTAAGACCAACTCGCCTAGCATTCTCACTCGCTCTGCGGTGCTCTTCCGTGTTCCAAGAGAGACTCGGGTAGATCTTAGCGCCCCGCACCGCCGCCTAAGTGAGGGACTGGAGAAAGCACAGAAAGCTTTGGACTTCTGTCCTGGTTCTTGACGTAGACCACTAGGGAAGTGACCTTGAGTGAGTCATTCAACCTCTCTACGAGTTCGTTTCCACCTACAACAATGCCCAAATGGTACGCAGTCCAGAGTTTTGGCCGCCTGTATCGAGTCCTGCTTGTGAACGCGTTCTCTTGTCCCTCTGTGATGACCTTAGTATCGGGGATCCTAATGCGTCCTCAACCAGATGATTCGCAGCTCCAGGTCCACTCCAGGGGTTACCACCTGGTACTTCTGGGTCGTGTTGCACAGCCTCCTACTTTGTTTATAATGCTACCTACGCTTATTGATGCTATAAATAACCACAAGGGCCACAATAATTATGCTTGTCGTTTATTTAGTAAACAATTTTGGGGGTGCATTTCCTGCGCCAAGCACTGGGCTAGGTGCTAGAGTTTCTCCAACCATGCAGCAGAGTCCAGCCCAGCTCTCAAGAAGCCGAGGGTGCCTTTTTCCTCAAAGGAATCGTTGATCTCCTGTTTCCATTTCGAGGGCCCTCCCTCATTGTGATTAGTTAAAAACTTAATAAAACTCCCGAAGTGCTATTTGTTCCAACATAATCTCAACAGCTGGAACATAATTTTCCCTTCTGGGCCCCTAGACACTTGTTTAAGCTTCAGAAAACTAAGTATCAGAAAACTAACTTCTTCCTTTCTAACCCCCACGAGTAAGTCCCCGCCACACCCACAAGCATTGTATCCAGTGCCTGCTGTGAAATTTGCAGACTGAGATGCTCCTGCGCACAGTGCCAGGAGCATCAAGAGGAAGAAGTACTCATGGGCTTCTAAAAGAAGCAACGCCTGACCTAGTCAGGCAGCTCATCCTAACTCTCTGGGCTACTCCTTAAAGGATTTCCTGGTGACAAGGCATCCTCATTCTCATCTAATGATTTAATTACTTGGAGAGTAAAGGTTGTCTTGCATTCTTTTTTTCTCTACTGTGCAAACATTCACAAGGATCCCAATAAACACTGCAATGAAAAGAACGAATGGATGAAGGAATGCAGTAACATCTAAGGCTATAGCAGTAATTATATACCAGCCATTGTTCTCATTTCGCCTTTTTTTTAAACTGTCATGAAGTCTTGCAGCGATTTATGAGTTATGTACCTTTGATTATATCCCATTATACAGAGAAAACAAACCAAAGATTAGATGAATTTTCCAAGGTCATGTAGCTAGTTATTGGTGGTGAGTGAATGAATGAATGAATGCCTCTGGGGTTAGTTCGGACCTCCTATGCTGGGCTGGGATCAGGCCCGCTTTTTTCTGCACACTCCACCTGACCATCTCCTCGAATAACCCCCGCAACCAAGAGAGTCGTTGAGGGTCTCCAGAGAGGCAAGTTTGGAGCACACATCAGGCAATGCTGCCACTGCCACCTCCAAGGTCTCTTTCTGGTTCCTCATCTGCTGCACAGGGTGGACTGTGCTAGAGAGTGAGGCTTACTATCTGCCATGGCTCTAGCTGAGTCTGAGGCTAGAGGAAGAGAGAAGGATCCAGTGCAGGGGCTGCCACGCAGCCATGATTGGGCCTCGATCTCCACATCCTGCCCAGAATTCTAAGTGTCAGCAATGATCAGTGGAAGTCAAAAAGCACCAGGGATGTCTCTTCCTTTTGCGAGCACAGTGTGACTGGGATCCTACACACTGTTAGCAAAGCTAATTCGGCTATTAGGCCAGTGCAGAGTGGAAGGCAGGGTATCAACCCAAAGGAGTCCCAGACCTGCAACTCCCAGAGGGACACCCCTCAGGAACCACCAAGGGGAAGAGAAGGAGCTAATGGGAGCCCAACATCACAGGCAGTGGTTGAACCTCATGATCTTTTTTAAAACCCATCGTTTTCGGGCATCCTAGTCAGAATCTGGTTGCTCAGGTGTGTCTGGCGCCAGCTTTCATGTTCCTGTGTACTGTAGGAGGCCCTGACCCGAGGCCCATCCTGGTCCTGGCACTCACTCTCCAGGGCACCTTGGGCAAGTATTCTTAAATCTCTCAGCCTCTGTTACTTCACCCCAAAAGCGAGGGAGTCGGGAACAACCACACCTGTGGGGACTTCTATTCCTGATTTCTAAAATGACAGGGGGCAGGGACAGGGACCGGATTAAAGGCCCAAAGGTTCTCTGACCTCACCTGTCCGCAGGGCCCAGGGATCCTGGCAGAGGCTGCTGCTCTGTTAGAACCTGAGTTGAAGGGATCTTAGAAAGTGCTCCCCGCCCTGTGTAAGCAGTCTGGATTCCCTAAGAGCAGCTGCGGCAGGGGGTAGGCACTGTGGGTTGTAATATCACAGTGTGTGAAGGGAAGCTTCAGAGAAAGACAACTAGTTTGTCTTTGGGATGCCAGCCAATCTCATCATGACCTCAAAAATGGAGGCTGTGAGCTCGATGAGTGCATGAGTTAAACCAAAATTTTGGATTTTAGAAAATCTTCCCTAGCCCAAACACCTGCAGTTAAAGTCCTCCTTAAAACTCGCATCTTCACAAACACTTTGGAGTGTGCAATCAATCCTTTCCACCCCACAAGGCTGAAGAAGCGGAATGTGATGTCCCAGCATGTTTAGGGTCCTCTTGGTCATCTTTAAAACAGTGTCACTACATCACGTGGGAGAGGGCTGAGCTTGCCTACTTTTTTTTCTTAAGGGAGGACGAAGCTGGAGAGGGGACTAGGATGCCTAAAAACAATGGGAGAGTGCATCAACCTCAGCCTCTGGCTTGTCTTCCCCCATTTCTTGCTCCATCCAGCCCACTGAGAGTCTTAGGTAGGCATGGGCTTGAGGAGAGGTGGGTTCAGATCTGCGGAAACAGATTAAAGCTCGACAGGTTAAAGCTCAACAGATCAAGTCAAGTCAAGGTGCCCGCAGAAAATCCACTGCTGCAAGCCCTGGTTTCTACCACACCCCTCCCCCGATTCCAAAGCTTTCGTTGGCAATTGCCTTCCTAGACAGGAGAACCCAGGTTTCACTCTCCTGTTTCTTCAGCCTCTGACACCTTGAAAAGAAGCCTGGGCGCTCTTACTGCCCTGCCCTACTCTGGCCACGACCTAGTTCAAACCCTGCCAACGTCAAACTCCAGATCCTGGGTAGAGAGGGCAGCCAGAAAAAAGATTCCAGAGTGACTGGGATTCCTTTACGATTGCCTCTGAGGTGCAAAGGATGTCAGAGCGATTTGTGGCAAGCAGTCTGAGCTCGCCTACAATCCACACGACTCTGCAGGGTCTTGTAGAGTAGAGGGAGAGGAGCGGGAAATCTCCTTGGCTGGTATAATGACCTGAGCCTCCCTTGCAAGCGGGACCGCGCCTGGACCTGCCCCGGGGGCTGACGACTTTGGCCTTGGTGGGCACAGGAAGGCGGGGGAGACACAATGCTCGCATGGAGGTCTCAGCCCACTGAAGCGGGCAAACGGGAGAGAAACGCGGCGCCAGCGTTCAGGGGTTTAGTCCGCGGAGCTTGGCGCTAGGCAACTTCTCTGTGGAAACCAGCGCCCTACCCACCCACACAGGCTGAATAAGGCGGCAGAGGCTCCTCTCTGCTTTGCCATATGGAGGAGAACGGGGAAATTTATTCGCGTGGTTTTACCCACAAAGTGCTGAAATAGCCAGTAGATTGCCTGTCTCTCCAGTGTCTATATGAGTCTGCAGGTATGTGTGCGTCCACGTTGGAGGGGATGGGGGAAGGGTATTGAGTCCCCAGCCCCGCCCTGAAGGGAAACGCACCGTGGTCACCATCCCTCTGCGAACCTCTGTGCACCTTGGTAGCCTTTTTCGGAGGGCTCCGCGCCGCGGGGACTTCGGTAGTCTAGGCAAAGCTTTGCTCAGAGCAAAGAGCAATTGCTGGCTGGAGTCTCGGGTTGTGTGCAGGAGGGGCGGGGGCCGCGGCTCTGTTCTGCTCTGCTCTGGGGCCAGCGCGCTCTCTCTTTCTCCAAGCCTCAACTCTGGGCGATTCTGGCTCCCCGCACGGTCCGCGCTGGGCCTTCTCTTCCGGGTCTGAAAACTCTCGGTCTTGGCTGAAGAATTTCTAGCTGCCTGACCGCCCTTGCTAGCATTTTGGTCTGCCAAGAAGACCCCAGTACCCGGGGTCGAGCGAGCAGTCCCGGGATGGGCCTATCCGGCCAAATTTTAGCCTTTCCTCCCGGCCACCTGTGGTTACTCTTCTTCCAAATGAACTGTAACTTCTCCGGTGCTTGTGATACTCCGTTTCTGATGAAACGTGGAAGAACTCCAAGGTTAGGGTAAAGCCCCACAAGAACGTCACGTGATAACTGTCCAGGAACTGGAGGTGGGGGTGGGGGTGGGGGTGGCGGAGGCAGGGGCGCCTCCTGCGAGCACTAGGGGGACATTCGTCCTTCAGACTCCCGCCCTCAGGTGCTTACCACCCCGCTCACTTCGTTTCCGGGACCCCCAACTCCGCCGTGCCCCCTGGCCTGACGAAAGTTGGCCTAAATAAGGCAGAATTCTACCAGAAATCATATCATGACATCCCCGGATGATGATTTTCTTCACTTTCAAAGCCCCGGGGCCCGGGTGAGGACTAATGGTCTGGGTTTGGCCTGGTGAGGAGCAGGGATAGGTGCGGTTTGTATAAAGCACACTCCCCACCATTCTTCCCTAGGCTCCGTTCCTCAGCTAAGTGTGTGTGTCGCCGCGTTTTTCTCCTTAACGCCAGAGCTGGATTGAAGTGCCTCAAAATTCGATGTGCTTGGGATATCCTGGTCCCAGAATTTCAATACTTGGGGTCAGGGGAAATGGATATCGGTAATGCAGGCAAAACTGAGGTACAGAGGGAATCCTGAAGTTTGGTAGCGGAGCCTGTGGAAGCTTTGAAGAAACTATCCCAGCCCTGGCCCGCAGCCAGGGCAGGTGGGGTGGCTGCCCTGGCCTGGAAACTCTTGTGGCACAATTAGGGATAACAGCTAGTTCATGTTACTATTGAAGATGGGGTCCCTTGTGGTATGCTCTTTCTTTTCTCTTGACTAAATTGTACAACTCTGATCACTCTGCCCCCACTCCATTCTCACTGCTCTTGAATCATCTCGATTTGGGGATTTAGGAGGTTGGCTGGGTCAGTAAATGATCATCTTTGCATCCATGTGTTGGCTTTGGGACTTGCTATCTGTATCTTGTATCTGGCTATGCAAGTGAAAGAAGCCTCAATCTGCTGCCTCTACTTCACCCCTGGATGGAAAAGTCTAGAACAGAGATCCTGGAATGAGCTCCAGGGGAATGCCTAAAAGTGGAGGAGATAACAAGACTGAGGACCATTGAGGACTTTCCCACTCTGGCCAGGGGACTGAGGTGTGTCCTAGGCTCTCTGATTTCGGCACCTCTCCTCAACTCATTCTGAGAATTGGCCACCCCACTTGGATGCTGGGTCTGCAAGAGACCTTGTGTCCTTCACATGCTCAGTGCCAAAGAGATTGGCACTGAGACTGATCAGGATTTCCCAAGGAAATCTATTTGCTATAAAATCTCCCCAAACAGCTTTTAGCAACCGCAGACATTTCACAGCGGGAGCACAGCTCTTGGAGAGAGGTTTAACTCTTCAGCTTTAAAAGAAACAAACAAACAAAAAACCTTTGAATTGCCCGTCCTAGTAGCAGTGTCAAGGTTTACTATGTATTTTCCAGCTGCAGTGGGATAGGGAAACTGCCTCAAGACTCTCAGCAGCTTTGGGAAGAAAGAGCTCATCTAGGCGCCTCCAGTGGCCAAATTGCAACGGAAAATTTTTGTGTGGATGAGGGAATGGGGGATGCAATTTCATAGTTCCTTCCGTGGCCACATGTAGGCCAGGAAGTCCAAGCTCTGATCTGGGCTGTGCCTCTGCTTAAACTTGAAGAAGTGACCCCTTTGTTTGGCATCTTTACAACCAGGGCCCTGGCATTCTAAGATCCAAGCTTCCAGCCCGAACCACTGTGGAATGTCTGTCCCTTCTTCAGCAACATTACAAACCTGTCCTCTACCCCATCCCAGAGCAAGGGAAAGTTTGTGCAGGGCTCTGGACCCATGCTTCACGTCCACCTACTGAGTACAGCTGTGCCTAGATTGACCCCGCCTGGCACTACTGCCTTCTCCATTCCAACTCTTTGTACTCTAGGAACTCATTTAGTCCATACTCTGGATAGGGAAACCATCTGTTGCACTGGTCTAACAGTTTCTAAGGCCTGCTCCACTCTCAGGCTACTCAGGGACTCAGAGGGTGCTTTCACTGGCAGTTGGCACTGGAAATCTCTTAATTAGAAGCCTCTAAGCCCAGACGCCCATCTCTGATGTCTGTAGCAAGATGGCTCTGAGGCTGAGCCACTTCCCCTGAACCTCCAGCCTCCCACCTTCAGCTGCTGCATTCTGTAGTGCCCCGGGGACTAAGGTCCGATTGTAGATTTCTGGCCTTAACAACCCCCAGCAAAGTCAAGCTGCCTTTACAAACCGTAGTAAACATTTTATTTACAAATTTAAGGCGTCCTAAATGCCTTTGGGCTACGACCCCTGGGGCGAGTCAGAGAAACAGTTTAGTCAAACACTTCACAGTCGAACCAGCTTGCTTCCGGAGAGAAGTGTTCGGCTGGTTAGCAGGACACTGAGACACCCCTCTGCTCTGGGCAGTGTCCGCTGCAGCCAGCCGGAGCAGCGTTGGCCGAAGCGTGAATGTCGGGAGGTAGGCTCCACGCTGCGTCTCCTGTCCTGCCAAGTCGCCAACATACAGTAAGCACAAAACCCAGGCCATGGCTGGGAGGCTGCACGCAAGGCCCGGATCCCCTCCGCCCTCGTACAGTCTATACGCCGCCAAGCGCGCCTTTGGGTGGCTCGGGGCTTTTGGGAGCGCTGCTGGCTGTGGGCTGTGGCACAGGGAGAAGCTCCGAGGCGCCGCCGCCGCCGAGGCTGCTGGCGCAACCCGCACTGGTGCTGCTGCTACTAAGACTGCTGGCGCTGCTGAAGCTGAAACTACTGCCGCCGCCGCCGCTGCTCCCACCACTCCCAGCACTGCTGGCGCTGATGAGAGCGCCAGTGACCGGGGCCTTAATAACTGTTGTTTGGTGCAGAGAACGCTCAGTCCCCTCAGTCCGCTCCGTGTCGCTGGGGGCCATGTCCAGTGACTCGGAGTCGCTGCTCTCGCTCTCAGCCTCGCCTTCGGAGCGGCTGGGGCTCCTCTCGTCCTGCTCGCCATCCGCAGCCGGGCCTCCACCTGACGGTTTCTCGCCAGCCTCCTTGTCCTTGTCTTTTTGGGCCTGGGCCTCCTTGGAGTGCCGCCACTTCATCCGCCGGTTCTGGAACCACACCTTCACCTGCGCCGCGCCACACGGGGAGACAAGAAAGAGACACTGAAATGAGACCCAGGTTTGCTTCTATCCGACTCGCGTGCACCCGCAAGCCACCTCCCTGAGTGAGAAAGCAACGCTTACCTGGCGACTCTACCAAGGACCAGGCACTGTGGTAGGCGCAGGAGCCAAGGGGCAGCCAGGAATCCTGGTCTAGGGAGCCCACTAAGACCGTTTTCAAAATGCAACCCTCAGGCCCCGGATTAAAATGACCTGGGTAACTATTGGAAAGGCAGATTCGTGCACCCGACCCCCAACATACTCTCTCTCTACTCTAAATCCATGCATTTATTTTTTCTGGACACCCATGAGAATCTGATTAAAGTTATGGACTCCTAGCCCAGAAAAATACACATGTACCCAAGATATTGCTTACAATGTCAAGGGTTTGGTGAGCCAGTGTTAAGAATTCCTGCTCTAAATTGGCCCTCTCCTCTACTGCCATTACCCAAAGCCAGTCCCTACAAAAGCAACACTTTTTTAAAGAAAGGAAACATGAGGAGCAGAAAGGGAAAAGGGGTTTTAAACTGTTAATCACAGTAGGGTGGGGGCACTGTTGGGCTTTCAGTAAGACAGCATTTCTTTGGTGTGTTTGTTCGCAAGAGCTGATAAGGACCCTGCCCTTGTTAAGGATAAACAAATTCTCCTGGGGGCTCAGAAAACACTGGAATTAAATGTGTGCAAAGTGAAGGAAGGGCATAGAGATGGGGCAGAGAATCTATATAGATATATACGATCCCCTGGGGGACCCAGTGCGTTCACACAAGTTCCAGCTTCCTTTTTAAAAATAACATCCACAGCTGGTGGAAAACGGCTGGGCTCCTCCAGTGTGTGTGTGTGTGTGTGTGTGTGTGTGTGTGTGTGTGTACTGGGGAGGAGAGTTGTGTAATGGAGGACAGAAAGAAACAGAGACAGCAGTTGGGGGACCAAGGAGCTAAGGAAAAGAAGCCTGCCTCTGGCTTCTGCCCTGCTGGGGACAATCAGCACCCCAGAGCTAGAGCCAGTGCTACGGGGTGCACAAGAGTGACTCTTCCACAGTCAAAACTCGGGGGGGGGGGGAAGTCCAGTTCTTAAATATAAGAAAAAATATTTAATTACGGCACAATACATTTCCTATTGTCTTGAAAAAAATCAGATAGGCAGAACCTGCTGAAATGCTCTTGGGTATTCCAAGAAAATCATTTTTCTTTCTTTCCCTCACCTCTCCCATTCCTTCAGATTTTCTTCAGAGCCTAAGCCTTGGAATATGTGGCCTCTCCAAGCGGACTCCTTGCCCTCCTGGAGCTAACTAATTCCGTTTGAAATTATATTTTCACTTCCTCACAACTGGGGATTTCACAATCCAGCAGAAGCAGAAGGAGGAGGAGGAAAGAGGGAGGGTGAGAGGGAAAAAAAACCAACAACAATCTCTTGCCTTTGGGTTTTTATCTTTTCTGAAATAAACTGCCTCCTACAGCGAATTGCACTACGGTTGAGTACATCAATGTTATTTCCAGCGGCTCTTTTGCTTTCTCTGTGGTTCTTTAGCCTGCTGGCCAAAATAAACATGCAGTGCTTGTTGACACACATCTTGGGGATGAGCTCTTCTCTCGGCCCTTCTCCCTCACCCCATCTCCACCCTCCTCTTCTCCTGCCTCAAGTTGCCTAGTCCACAAAGCCTCCTGAAAGTCAACATCTTGCGTTTCCACCGTAGGAGGCCAGTCGGCCGGGGTGAAGGGGGCCTATCGGACTAGGCCGTGCGCTGTTGCCCGCCCGAGGGCGCTGTGCGCTGGAGCCGGAACTGCCTTACCTGTGCGTCCGTGAGGCCCAGCATCGCCGCCAGCTGCTTTCGGTCCGGCTTGGTCACGTACTTCTGAATCTCAAACCTTTTCTCCAGGCCTTTCCTCTGCAGGTTGGAGAACACAGCGCGAGACCATGAACGCTTCCTTTTGTACGTCTGCGGCATGGTGTCCTTCGTGAGCACAGCGTAGGGACCTGCCGCAGAGCGGGAGCCAGAGGGAAGAAAGACAAGAGGGCTGTTCAGTGCCCAGTACTTGGCCTGCCGGTGTGGGGGTCCCCGTTAGGCTTGAAACCGTTTCCTGTTAACTGTCGATTCCACCCTCATTCAGAAAGCCCTTCGCGCATACACCGAATGGCCCCTCTAAGGAAGAATTTTACATGACAGTCAGAAGACCTAAAGCTAGCGTGGAGTAGAGAAGCCTGGAGGCTTGTCCTTTAATTCCAAGGGAAAAACGTAAACATCATGCGTGGCCATCAGGCCTACCAAGAGTAGACAAAAATGTCCCTCGGGCCTGAATAATGACAGCCCCTAATCATCTTGTGTGTGTGTGTGTGTGTGTGTGTGTGTTATTCCCGCATGTGCCCAGGCACCCAGACGTAAGCTCGCCAAGCACAAGTGTTTGAGGTCAACCCAAAATGTGTGTATGTTAATAAGTAACATCGATGCTGCATTTTTCAAGCCTCTAGGGCGAAAGACTTTGAGAAAGCCCCCCACCCCACCGTCCACGCGCACACTTTCTGGGCTCTCCAGGCGCCCCTACCCCTTTTCAAGGGGAACCTTCCAAAGAGAGCGCTAGCTCGCTGATAAATCTTTCGGTTTCTCTCTCCTGACTCCGTAGCCTCCCGCCCCAACGGTGAGATTGCGACACCGCAGCCGCCCTGGAGGCGTCAGTCCTGAGATTTCTGACTGTCAGTCGGCTTGCCCGTTAGGCAGTACTCTGGAGTTTTTCGGTACCTGGAAACGTGTCTTGAAACTGATGCTGAACTGAATTTCTTGGGTTTGAGCTTAAGGGACTCAGGATGGCAGAAGCCTCGTTAATGGGATCTAGAGATGCGAAGAACTGGCCGGCGGAGGGCTGTAGGCCTGAGAGGTGCACCCCCGCGGGCCGCCCACTGGTTAGCAGGGACGTGAGATCTGGGGACAAGGGAAAAGGATAGCAGGTTACATCTCGGGCACACTCACACTCTCCGCTGATTTGTTCCTCCCCTTCCCGTTGCCCTGGATTCACTTTTATTGAGCGAAGTCACGAGAGAACTCGTCTCGGCGCTGAAACCTCTCTCTCCCAACAGTTGCCAAGGAGCGACGCACGAAAAGTTCCTGTGTGTCCCTCACGTCCACATGCACGCATATAGTAAGTAAAGGCTTTACATAAATTGGCTTACGGCCTTACTTTCACGTGCCTTCCAAGAATCCCACAAACCCAAAACCTCCGCCTCAAGGAGGCCCCATTCTGCCCGTTCATCTAGGCGGTTTTGTTTATTATTTACATTTCCTGGGTGAATTTTTTACCAGAAATCAGATAAATGCGAAAGTGTTTCCCAAACATGCTTTAGTTGCCAGAAAATATAATTCTGTCTCTAGATACGTTATTAAAGAGATCAAAGTCATTTTAGCAGATAATTACACCAACCATTTTTATAAATATTGTTTCTAAGACGTGTTTTTAAAGAATCCCCGGAATAATTTTTTTGTTTGTTTTACATAGAACAGGTGAGTTTTATACCTAATGTTTTGTAGTTTTCTTACAATTCGTTTTCTTCTCTCCCATTTTACCGAGTTGTCCTTAATTGTAAAAACACTCAAAGGCACCCCAAGCCAGCCCGGGGTCCCGGGAGTGGGTCAGTGGTCAGAGGCCTGCAGCCTCCAGTCCAAGACCTACCTCTCAGCGTGTTGCCTTCTTTGACTTTTGGGTCAAATTCTGCAGATAAAATGCGGTCAATTCCAAATTTGAGGTCTTTGCTGGAGGGGGCCGGGGCCGAGCCACTGTGGTGGGGGTTCGGAACCACTCGCGTCCCAGAGGCTGGGGGCTGTAGGGCGCCAGCCCGAGGCGGAGGCGGAGGCTGTTGCTGCGGCGGCTGTTGCTGCTGCGGCTGTTGCTGTTGATGTTGTTGTTGCTGCGGGTGATGGTGGTGGTAGGCGGCTGAGAGAGGAGACAGCCGCTGCGGGAAGCCAGCCGGGACTTCGGAGGGCGCCACCACTGGGGTGGGTCGAAGCGGGGATCTGGCCGCCGCTTGGAAAGAGGCGTGCGGGTGAACCGAGCCCAAGTGCGCGGTGAGGGCGGCGGCCGAGGCCCCTGCCAGGCCCTCCGGGGCCGCCCCCAGGTCCCCCACGCCGGCATGCAGAATGTCTGCGATGCAGAAGGAGGGCTTCTTGACGGCGGCGGGGTCCAAGGGGAAGGAGCAGCCGCCTGGGCCGGTCGAGGAGCAGTAAGCGGCCGACCAGAGGCTGAAGTTGGAGGCGTAGAAGGGAGCCAGCCCGGCTGCGAACATCCTGCCGGGGTGAGCCGCGCGGCTGCCGCAGTCCAGCCGGACCGGGTGAGTGGACGCGCGGGGAGCGGCACGCGAGTCCCGGAGAGGGCGGCCGCAGCCGAGGACGATCCGCTTTCGCTTCTCCGCCCGCACTGAAGAAGAGAGGCCGGGAGCCCTAGCGCCACCGAGGGAGGAGGCGAGGGCCGGATCTCGGCCGGTCACCGCCTCGCTCCCTGGCCTCGCTTTAAAGGCGGCGCGGCGCCCGCACTCCTCGCGGGCTGGAGGCGAATGAGGGGCGCTGGGGCCGCGGGGCAGGCAGGGGAGCCAGGGAGACGGGAGCCGGACACCGCAAGAAAACCCAAACAGCTAAGCCCTAAGAGCTAAATTTAAAACAACAACAATAATAATCCGTTAGTTAGGGGGGAAAAAAAGTAATAGGAAAAAAAAAAAAAAAAAAACTCTTCTCTAAAAACTCCCAAAGTTTTGGCAGGAGCTTTCGAGTCAGGCCCGGGGTAGGACCTCGATCCGAGCGCTCATTGGTCATCCTCATGACCAATGGGAGCGGGGAGTGGAGGGGAATTAGTAATGAGGAGGCGTGGCCGGGCCCGAGCCCCGCCCCGGCCACGCCAAAGTGTTTGCTGCGGCCGCGTGGGCTTAGTAACGCACATCGCAGTGAGTCTTGCTACTCTGCGTAGGGGCCAGGCAGCCGCTCCGGAGGGCTCTAACTCTCTTCTAACTTCTGCAGCTCCGAACTGCCACGGGGCAAGGAGGATTGGTCACAGGAGCTTTCCTGAAGCGCTTGTCACCCGGGGCGAGTTGGGGGAGTGGGGAAGGGACGGTTATCTCACTCTTTAGGGCTATGCAAAGCCCGCCTCCCGGTGGAGAGCAGAGAGCGGTTTGGACCCTTTGCTTCCCTTCTCTTGACCTCATTCTGCTTTTATTCCAGGAGTCCGTGTCCTCGGCAAAGCCCCTCATCTTTCTTGGACCCTTGCCCAAATGTTGCCACCCTGAGTCCCAGCCCAACTCAGCACCACGTCCGCCCTGTGCCTCCCTGGAGATCCTCGGGGAAGCGAGAAGGAGGGGTGACCGCAAATTAGTTTTATTCTGAGCTGTCACACAGTGACAACTTGAACGAGTGACTTTTCAAACAAAATAAGATGGATGGCTCCAAACGTCTCCCTTAGACGCAGCCAAACCTTTCCCCGGAGCCTCAGAGGCTACAAAACAGGCTGCCTCCAGAAACCCGGGAGCGGCACGCGCGTCCCTCCTTTGCAGGAGGTTGTAGGAAATGTCAGCCTCCCTCCTCCACCACATCTCCGGATCACGTGGGGTTCGTTGTTTTGCAAGTGCCCACAAGAGCAGATTTCCGTGGGGTTCAATATTGCTTTCAATTCTATGACAGCTTCCCCAGGAACCCCTTGGGCCTGGTCGCAGGAGGAGCTGCAGTGGTGGTCAACGTCTTCCATTCGTGCCTTCGGTCTTTAGAACGCAGGGTGGTGGTAGTGGGGGTTTTGTGCAACATCAACATCTCTATTTTAAGAATTTGTTCTCTTTTAAATTATAGTCAGAATGGATTTCCCCACCCCTCTCCCAAACAAACCACAGGCCACCCAGATAAGCTGTTTTTGCACATTTTCAGGAAGAAAATAAAATAATACGAATAATGAAACCACGAAATCTTTTGTTTTCGATTGCCCTAATAAGCATCTCCTAACAGAGATTCTGTGGCATTTTTATTTCCCTTCAGCACGAAGGCTCCTCACCAAATAAACTCAGAAAGGCAAGTGAACTTGCCATGCCTATCTCAAGTTCAGGGTTTGGACTTACAAAATTCATTTCTGGTGGCTTCTCTAGCCCCTTGATGCAGATGCTATCCTTTTAAGCTTTTGACTTTCCCCTGGAAAATTTCAATCACTTCCGATCAGCCAGCACTAAGATCTCTCCCTCTCCCTCTCTCCCCCTCCTCCCGCCCTCCAGCTCTCCCGCTCTCCGTCTCTCTTTTATTGCAAGGTTTTCTTCCCCTGCTCCACGCAGCCAGGAGAGAGGTGCTATTTCCAGAGACAGATGGGTGTGTTTGGCTGAGGGTAAGGATACCTGGGGCGACAGACGTAATAAGACCAGTCTTTCGGTGTCAAGCTGAAGGCAAAGGAGCGACAAGTACAACATGGGCAATTGAGGCGCTGGCTGAGGGTTCTGGTGAGCCTTCGGTGTGAGTGTGCGTAGAGGAGGCCGTGAGCCCTCTCCTTTCTAGTGCCACTTCCAGTTTGATTGTGATTCTAATTTGACTGCAAACATTTAGACCTCGGCCTAAGCCCAAACTCACGGTTGTGAAAGAGGTGCATTTACTCCTTACCGAGGCAGCGCCGCGCGCCCTCACCCTCTCTCTTAAGAAATAAGACTTCCCTATCCGCATTCATCCTTTCCAAGGTTTGCGACGCTCCGGGTTGGGCACGGGATGCAGACCCGGGGGAATGCGGGCCCTCGCGGGTTCCCTGAGGTGCCCACAACTCGCATCTGCCGAGATTCAAGGCCCGGAGCGCCGGGCAGATGTGGCAAAAGCGAGGCCCCGAGGCTCGCCGACTCCTTGCTGCGCCGCGAGCCTCCCTTTCTCCGCCAGGCCAGTGGCTGGATTGCAAGTTGCAACTTCGCCCGCGCGCCCCTTACTCTCCCAGGCTTCGGCTTCCTTGCAATCGCATCGGCGCCATCCAAGGCCTTACTCCCAGCTCCCGGAGGCAAACGCGAAAAGCAAGTCTTTGGAGCGACCCCCGCCGCCCCCTCTACCGCTTCCCCAGGCCCAAGCCTGGCCCCTGCAGGCCCCTCGCCGAGTTCTGAGCCCGCAGACTCCCGCCCTCCTTACTCCCCACTCTTCAGAACCAAGAAAGCAGCAGGAAACCCTGGGCTCGCCGGAGTTCAGGTCATCTCCTGTTTTTTGATGGGCTCAAACTCGGACTAAATGAGCGGATGTGCCTGCGAGATTGGTCTCAAAATAGAAGCGGCCTTAGTATTTTAGGATACTGCAGAAATCCTTATTTCTTCCGGAGAAAAACTCTATAATGACTCCTAGCACTTCCCCTTTCAATATTTGTGCAACTTTATCTCCACCGGCAAGTTGCTCGGGTGACGCAAATCCGCCCTTGTGTATTACAACTACCAAAATAAATGCACGGAAATCAATTCCCTTCTAGCAATGAAAATATAAATATACAGCTGCGACTTTCCCCTTTAATCTTTGCTTTCCGAGCGGCTCCGGGCTGTGGCGAAATGAACTGGCCCAGAGCTATTGAGCCGGGCAGGGAGGTCCTGAGGGCAGAGGCGAGGGCTCCCCAAGGCCTGGTAGCCATGGGGGTTGAGGATCTAACAGGAAAGAAAAGCGCCTGGCTAAACCGAATTAACTTGAGCTTGGTCTACGCAGCGGAGACCCTAACTGTGGCTTCATTTTTTGGGAAAATGTCGCATTGGCTGGGGTTTCTGATTATTCTGACTGCTGTCTTTAATGCTTTCAACTCATCACTTCACTTTTCCTAGTTAGACATAGCCAAAGACGATTTCACCATACTGGGAATGGATAAGATCAGAGAAGGTTCTTTTTATAATTTAACAATATAGCTTATGGGTATTTAGGATTTAAAAGGGACCTGAATCAGGGGCTTATGCAATGACTGAGGCAAGAGATGGGTTTCACCATCCTTTGGTTCTCCCTGTCTTTGAAGCTTCCATATTTAAATTATCAGTGCAGATTTTTGTCCCAAAACCAGAGTCACAGATCCACACTGAGCATAGGTCAATTATAACGAATGCTGGGCCTTGTATATTACAGGACCATAACTTTGCAAGGGCTTGAACTGGCTATATCTGCTATCTGTTTTGCTTTTCTTGTACATTCTGAGCAAAATAATGTGCAAGGCAGATGCTCTGTGGACTTGGGAACCCCTCTCCTCTGAATTTCAAATATTCTTGCAAACGTGGTACCTACTGGCTTCAAGAAAAGAGATAGAAATAATTAAATATTTACAATCAGAAAGAAAAAGAAACACAGCTTATCCAGTTACTTGAGAATTCAAGAAATTTACAGCAATGTAGGAATCTGTGTATACTGTGCCTGTCTTCCTGCCAGCTGGAGATTTATGGATCACTGGGCCCAGCAGTCATACTTAGTGGTGGATATGGGAGTTCTGTTCTTTGTGGGTGTCAGACACTAGAGATTAGGACCCTAATGACCCCCCACAGACATATCCCCTACCCACACACACATACTTTGGCCTATTCTAAGTGGGACACAACTCTCTTTTCTTGGAGATCTTAGAGTTATTCCAGAATTTCTGAGTTTTGAGAAAAGTTGGACTTTTCTATGGGGTGGGAAAAGCAAATAATGCAATAGAGCTACAAGCATCCATAGCTATTTGATTTATTCTTTTTCCTTTTCTCCATTTCCCAGATGTGGCAGATTTGCAGGTGGCCAGCTCTCTATTTGGCTGTGGCCCTGCCCTTGAACTTTAGCCATAGGTCTTGCTCTAAAGTTTCAGACAGCCTTTTGGCTCTGATTCCATTTGCCCTTTCCCCTCATAGGGCAATATCTCACATAGGAAATATGTGAGATATTTCCCTTCCCTCACTACTAAGATATACCACTTTACATATATGTACCTCTGTCTCTCTCTCTCACACACACACACACACACACACACACACACATTCTCTGGGAATCTTAGAAACGGTGGGGGGTGGGGAAGGGAAGGCAGGCAGTTTGGGATTTGTTCCTGTTTCAAAGAGCGCTTCTCTGCCTCTCCAAGTCATCCTCTCTACATCCAGCCAAGAAAGACCCCGAATCTCATAAAAACCTACGGCAGAACCCATTTCAGCATGGCACATTATAACAGACTCATATACGTTTGCAATGAAATCATAAGAGTAAAATATGAGAGCCTATCTGTAGCAATATGAGCTTACATACTTATTTGCACAGGCTTCTGTTTAGTAGCTGTAAATGGTGCTCTCCCACTCCCAATACATTAGCCACTCATCTTGGATTTGTTGCCTGAATTATTGAATCTGAATGGCTGATTGTTAAGGTAGGAGAAGGAAGAGTAGGTGAAAATCATATATCCAAAACAGGGAGGGATGAAAGGCGTTCCCAAAGCAGTATTTCTCTAAACAAACAAATAAACCTTCTTCCCTTTGAGACAGGTTTTCAAGTTAGAGCACAGGTTCTAAGGCCAGAAGACGGACTCAGGCCCAGACTAAAAAGCAGTCATGGGAAGGGATCTTCCAAAGGGAAAGAATCCTGGAGTCAATGAGAGGGATTTTGCAGATAAAGCCAAATGGTTGTTGTCCCCATCTCAGTGGTCCTAATCTGCCCACCAGCACCCACCATAACTGGGACAGCCCTGGATTTAATGACGGACTCCCCCTAGCCCTGTCCCAGCCCACTACACCCAGGCATCTCCCTCCCTGGAGGAGCCCACCTAGTACTGAAAGTTGGTTCTCTGCTGACACCTGCTGGACCATCTCTACATTGTTTTCTGGCAGTAACCATCCTGTGCCAGCAACATTGTTATGATGAAAGTTGACTCTTCCTTTTGCAAAAATGCAGGTTTCTAAAATTGGCTTTGACTAGCAGCTGTTTCCTTCCATACTGCAACAATATGGGAAGATCTTGTACTATGTGTTTAAAATCACTAGACCGGGCGAGGGAAGCAGTCATGGTTCAGGAATAATACTGTGTACATTTTACAGATCTCAAGGTCAATTCACATTTATTGTCTCACTTCTTTAAAATAGCCAACTGTAGGATACCGACGAGGGATTATTATCCCATTTGACTTTAGGAAGTTGATCCTCAGAAAGGTTAAGTGGCTTGCCCAAGGTGACGTAGTTGGGAAATGGTGTTGGAGGGAACAGAGGCTAGGTTTTCTGGTTCATCAACCAGTACTATACCATTCAGCCAATTTCTTCAGGGAAAATGGTTTATTCAGAGGAAAAACTCTTTGCCCTCAATCAGAATGTGTATTGACTTCAAACAAAGAGCTGGAGAAAAGAAGTATGTCTAACCCAGACATACTACCCTACCCTGAAATTTCTTTCTCTCCTCAGCATTAAATGTGGAGACTTCCTGCCTCCCAGTATCATGCCACTCGTTAAATTCTAATTTGGGCATCTACCCAAATGAGGCCCAAATTTGATTTGGGTAGATGCTCCAAATCAGAATTCAATGAGTAGCATGATACTGTGTCCAATTCACATCTGCAAATGAAAATAAATCCCTCAGTTGATAATTCAGTTTTGTCTTTGCATTAATAAAAGTAAATCATTTTGACTATTTAAAATATCCAACCAACTAGATAGTTTGCCCAGGAAGGCATTTTTCTAAACCTTCTCACCCACCCTCCTTGCCCTCCATCATAACATCCTGGTCACCTTTTTCCATTGCAACTGGAAAGCAGTATATTTTGGTTGCCATCAAAGCCCTGGCTTCAAACTCTATGACTCTCTGAATGTGAGAATGTCTCTCAGCTTCCAATGCTTCATCTCTCTCTCTAGTATTACCCTCATCTCCCCACCCTACTCTTTTTCCCACAGCAGCCACGTGCAATGGAGATTTCTACAGGAAGCATGACATGTGAGGTGCTCAAGAGGCAGGAACTTAAGAAGCCTGTGAGCAGATTTTAAGAGGTTTCTATGCAGATCCCAGAAGCAGGCATCCTTGACAGCAGGGAGCCTCAAAGCAGACATAGTGTTCCCTGTTATTCTGGTCTGCTGGAAGATAAGAGGCTTTCAGTTGCTCTCCCCACTCCTTTGCTTCTTTTCCCTCTCCCATAACAAATATTATTTTAGTAATCAAGGTCATATAGAATCTTCTGAAATTTCTTAGAATTTTTCAAACTTACTGCCAACCTCCCTGGTTGAGAATTTCCTTTCGTCATGCCTAGATAGAGAGAAATGGTGAGTTCTAGGGCCATGCACTCCGCTAAGCACTCTACAGACATTATCTCATATGATTCTAATTTTTTTATTTTTTATTTTTTTTAGAGATGGGATCTCACTATGTTGCCCAGTCTGGTCTCAAACTCCTAGCATCAAACGATCCTCCCATCTTGGCATCCCAAAGTTCTGGGATTACAGGCATGAGCCACTGGACCTGACCCTCTCTCACGTGCTTCTAAAAACAAGTTCAGGAAGGAGCTATCATTATTTCCATTTTACTTGGGGGTAAGGGAGGCCTAGAATGGTTAAGTAACTTACCTAAGGTCACAGTAAGTAGGGCACATTGAATTTGAAGCTGCATTTTTTAGCCACTAGGCGCCTTGCTCATTGTTAATGTTTAATTTTTATGTCAACTTGACTTGGCCATGGGATGCCCAGATAAACATGATTCTGGGTGTGTCCATGAGGGTGTTTCTGGATGACATTAACATTTGAGTTGGCAGACTGAGTAAAGCAGATTTCTCTCCCCAGTGTGGGTAGGCCTCATCCAATCCATTGGAGGCCTACATAGAACAAAAAGCTGAGTAAGGAGAATTTACTCTCTCTGCCTGTTTTCAAGCTGAGATATTGGTATTCTCCTGCACTGGGACTGGAATTTACACCATCAGTTCTCCTGATTCTCAGGCCTTCCATCTCAAACTGGAACTACACCATCAGCTCTCCTGGGTCTCCAGCGTGTAGGCAGTAGATCATGAAACTTCTCAGCCTCCATAATTGCTTGAGCAAACTCTATAGTTAGCAGGAGACCCCAGTTTCTCCATGCAGCAATGGCCTGCTGTGTGCACATGACTACCTACCTTTCCTGAAAGCTGAGATCTCACTCTGCTTGGTTTCCTTTTCAGCCCTTCCCAGTTAACTCTCTCAAGGTCAAATAAATTAAAACTATTAAAAAAAAATGGTGAGGTAGAGGCAGTGACACTTAGCCTCAATCAAATATCCATGGTTGATTCTATGATGAGCAGGAATTGATCATCACAACTCTTCATTATAGTTTGCCTTGAACTATATGTTTAATATTATAATAAGAATTTTTTTTTGAGTCAGGGTCTCACTGTTGTCCGGGCTGGAGTGCAGTGGCACGCTCATGGCTCACTGCAGCCTTGACCTCCTGGGCTCAAGCAATCTGCCCACCTCAGCCTCCCAAGTAGCAGAGACTACAATTATGCACCACCACACCTGGCTAATTTTTTTTTATTTTTTTTATTTTTTATTTTTGTAGAGAAGGGGTTTCACCACATTGCCCAGGCTGGTCTCGAACTCCCGAGCTCAAGTGATCTGCACACCTCAGTCCTGCAAAGTGCTGGGAATGCAAGCATAAGCCACTGTGCCCAACTGAAACATGTTTAATATAATTATTTAATAAACTTGGTTGTAACGTTATTTTTACGTGTTCACTGTGTTATTTTCAATAAATTCCTCTTCTTAATGCTTTCAACATAGGTTCCATTGTGAAAGCAGTTTGGCATTTATTTGTTTGTTTGTTTGTTTGTTTGTTTGTTTGTTTGTTGAGAAAGAGTCTTACTCCATCACCCAGGCTGGAGTGCAGTGGCATGATCTCGGCTCACTGCAACCTCTGCCTCCCAAGCTCAATCGATTCTCCTGCCTCAGCCTCCTGAGTAGCTGGGGTTACAGGCGCCTGCCAACACGCCCAGCTAATTTTTGTATTTTTAGCAGAGACAAGGTTTCACCATGTTGGCCAGGCTGGTCTTGAACTTCTGACCTCAAATAATCCACCCACCTCGGCCTCCCAAAGTGCTGAGATTATAGGCATGAGCCGCCGCACCCAGCCAGCAGTTTGGTTTTTTAAAGCAGGAATACCTCTATAGATTTGTTAAGTTGGGTGTTACTTAAGAAACAGAGAAAAATCTGGGTGTTTACAGGGCTATCATGTGAACGATGTAATTTTAATCCTATGACTGGAGACAGTAATGGGGAATAGGTCTTGGAGAGACTGGGGGAATCTCAAATCCAGACCTAACAACTGTATATAATCCCAGTGGAGAAGTGAGGCATCCAAAGAAGCCCATGTGGCTGCACAGAGGGCTCTTCAGTAGGCTTCAATCTTTAAAAAAGCATGTAGCAAAACAGGAGTTTACAAAGACAAAGTCCAAGAGAGTGGCAGTAACCTCTAAGTGCACTTGCAGAATGCCTGGAGCCCATGGTGAAGTTAGACTTGTAAAGTATGTGACTGGTAGTAAACAGGACTTTTAAATCTATGCCTACACAGAAGGATGAAAAAGTACCAGGTTTCAGTGAACATGATGCAATCGCTGATAACAGAGAGAAGTAAGAATTATCCAACTCTTAGTTTATTTAGATCTTCTTATTCAGAGAGAATGTTTTTGAAATTATAAATAAATTTAAAACAATGAATGTAAATTTGAAGTTTCACTATAGTATATGCTTTTACTGTTCCCTCTTCCTTGAAAGTACTTTTTTGAAAAAGTAGTTGCTTAAAATTAGTTTGGTCCTTGAGAGTTCTGATTTACTACTTTTTAATCCCAAAGTACTAAAAAAACTTTCTAATGTGATCTTAGATTCACTGTTAACTATATCTTTGGGAATTTGTGAGGAATAAGAGAGATGCCAAAACCGAGAGGCAAAAAATAGGCTAAATTTTAAAGGGGTTTTAAACTTCAGATTAGTAAATATATTGTTCCCTGGAAATTTTGGCCTGGAGTATCAAGTACATGAATTGTCTGCTTTTTGAAAGGCTTGGAGGATTCCACTGAAGCAATACGGACTGTTTATAAATAACAAGTTATGTTAAACTAATAACTTTTTTTCTAAAAAGGTTATTAAGTTGATTAATTCATTCATTACATTCACAAATAATTTAATGAGCCAGGTACTACATGCCAGGAGTTCATCTAGACACTGGCAACCGAGTAAAACAAAATAAAACAAAACTTCTGGCTTTCAAGAAGCATGCATTGTAGTGGTGAAGCAGGCAAAAAGTGACTAGATATATGTTAATAGGGAAAAACGCTGGGAGAAAAATAAAGCAGGATAATGGAATTAAGAATTAAGAGTAATAACACTGGAAAACTGCATTTTGACATAAGCGAAACACTTAACAGTGGCTGCATATTAGACTTTAGGACAAGATGATGAAATATGGATTAATGATGTGATGCTCATTGATTGAATTCTTCAACCTTGACACCCAGTAACTGACATGGACCCAGAGGGGTTGGTTCAGTCTGAGGACTATGCCTCAAACTGTTGCTGGTCCACTCTTGGGCAACACTGGTGTCTGTGATTTAGATGGAGATGTAGAAGGTATTAATATCATACCAAGTATGCAGTGCAACAAAGCTAGGAAGAATAACGGGACAAAGCTGATGGACAAAACAAATCCAGTCCTCTACAAAAGCAACAAGAACACTGGAAATAGAGTCAGCAATCAACTTTTTCAGAACTCTGGAAATTAACCAAAACCTCGTAACAATTTGAAAAGTGTTTGTTCAAGAAAAATGGCAGAATCTTGGTAAGAGTGACAAGATTTATAGCATTTTCACTTACTGTATTCTGATCTCTGTCTCCTCAGTTTTTGTGATAGCTCTGAAAGCCAACAGCTTCACCATCATGGTATCATGAAAACCAGCAGCCTAGCAGTAACTAGAGCCGGGAGGCGGGGGTGGGGGGAATACTTTTGGAGGTACCCAAAAGTCTCATCACCAGAGAACTGTCCCCCTCTTTGATCTCTCTGGCAGTTCTCTGAAGACCCTCACTTGCAGAACTGACCTTTATTTCACCTAACTCAGAACCCAGGGGCATTGGTCAAAATAATGGGCAACAATTTTCACATTTCAGCTGCCTGTGGCTGCTATAACAGTTGAGGGCAAACAAGAAGCTGACAAAAAAGTTAAAAAGATAGACTGGAGAATAAACTGTCCCGAGGAGGCTTTGTAAAATTCTGACATATTCCTGGGAATTTAGAAGACCATGTACATATGCAGGGCTGTGCAGATGCCACACTAATCACCCAGTGATTAGGAAGTCCTAATCACTCACCTCTGACTGAAATTGAGGCTATGCAAAGACACACAATAAAGGCTAACATTTAGTTGTAACCTGCTTGCAAGACCATTAAAGTTGCACTCCTAACACATACACAGAGTCTCTTGACAAAGGTGGTAAGAGTTACTGATGCAAGACATAAGGAAATCTCTGTCCAATAATTAGTTGAATGGTAAGCTAACCAAACAGAGACTTCAGTGGCTGCATGTGAAAAAGAACAGTGACTTTACACAGCTAGTTCAGAGAAGTCACTAAACAAACAACTATAATAACAAATAATAAATATAACAAACCCTACTGATGGGTGGGATCTGCTTTCCAGAATTGTCACGTTATATTGTTTAAAATGTTGAGTTAAATACAGACACACACACACACACACACACACACACACACAGGGCATGGTGAAGTGTGCCTGCAGTCCCAGCTACTTGGGAGACTGAGGTGAGAGGGAGGATCCCTTGAGCCCAGGAATTTGAGACTAGCCTGGGCAACACAACAAGACACCATCTCTAAAACAAACAAATACTGTAAGACAAAGAGGTCGGGTGCGGTGGCTCACGCTGTAATCCCAACACTTTCGGAGGCTAAGGCGGAGGGATCACGAGGTCAGGAGATCCAGACCATCATGGCTAACACGGTGAAACCTCGTCTCTACTAAAAATACAACAACACAAAAAAAATTAGCAGGGCGCGGTGACAGACGCCTGTAGTCCCAGCTACTCAGGAGGATGAGACAGGAGAATCGCTTGAAGACGGGAGGCGGAGCTTACAGTGAGCCGAGATCGCACCACAGCACTCCAGCCTGGGAGAGAGAGTGAGATTCCGTCTCAAAACAACAACAACAACAGCAACAAAAATGCCCCATACTCAAGCAAATAAAGTAGTCAATAGAAACTGTCCCAAAGAAAGTCCACACATTGAACTTACTATGAAAAGTCTTAAAATCAGTTATTACAAATATGTTCAAAGAACTAAAGGAAAATGTAAGAATGATGTATCACCAAATAAAGAATGTCAATAAAGAAATAGGAATTATTTAAAAGAACAAAATAGAGATTCTGGAGTCAAAAAGTACAATGACTAAAATAAAATATTCATTAGAGGAGCTCAACAGCAGATTTGAGCTGGCAGAATAATAATAATAATAAAGTGGATTTATAGATAGGTCAATAGATGTTATCCAGTCCGCAGAACAGAAATAAAAATGAATGAAGGGAAATCAGCAGGAACTCAAAGACTTATGGGACATCACCAATTGCACCAACATGTGCATAATGGGGGTCTGAGAAGGAAAGAAATGGCAGAAAGAATATTTGAAGACAAATGACTGAAAACTTCTCAAAGTTGATTTTAGGAAAAAAACATTTATCCACACAGCCAATGTAGCCGAAGCTCAGTGAAGTACAAGAGACCTGTACCTAAGCATATCATAATTAAACTGTTGAGAGACAAAGACATTCTTGAAGACAGCAAGTAAGAACCAACTTATCACATAAGAAGAATTCTCAAGCAGATAAACAGCAAATTTCTCATTTCTCTTAGAAACCATGGAAGCCAGAAGACAGTGGGATGGCATATTTAATGTGTAGAAAGAAAAAAAAAGTCAAAAAAATCATACCATAGACACCAAAAATATCCCTCAAAAACAAAATGGAAATTAAAACATTCCTAGGTCAACAAAAACTGAGAGAATCATCACTAGCAGACATGTCCTACAAAAAGAAAAAAATAGTAAAGGGAGTTCTTCAAGCTGAAATAGAAGGACACTAGATGGTAACTTGAATTCACATGAAAAAATAAAATGCACTGGTAAAAGATTACTGCTTAAAAGATTACCGCATAAAACAATAATTATAAAAGTGTGTTGAGGAGCTTATGATGTATAAAGATGTAATTTGTGGGGTGGAGCAAGATGGCCGAATAGGAACAGTTCCAGTCTCCAGCTCCCAGCACCGCGCCACACAGAAGACAGGTGATTTCTGCATTTTCAACTGAGGTACTGGGTTCATCTCATTAGGGACTGTCGGACAACCGGTGCTGGTCAGCTGTTGCAGCCCGACCAGGGAGAGCTGAAGCAGGGCGAGGCATCACCTCACCTGGGAAGTGCAAGGGGGAAGGGAATCCCTTTTCCTAGCCTGGGGAACTGAGACACACAACACCTGGAAAATCGGGTAACTCCCACCCCAATACTGCGCTTTACCAAGGGTCCTAGCAAACGGGCACACCAGGAGATTATATCCCACACCTAGCCGGGAGGGTCCCACGCCCACGGAGCCTCCCTCATTGCTAGCACAGCAGTCTGCGATCTAATGGCAAGGCAGCAGCGAGGCTGGGGGAGGGGCGCCTGCCATTGCTGAGGCTTAAGTAGGTAAACAAAGCCGCTGGGAAGCTCGAACTGGATGGAGCTCACAGCAGCTCAAGGAGGACTGCCTGTCTCTGTAGCCTCCACCTCTGGGGACAGGGCACAGCTAAACAACAACAACAAAACAAAAACAACAAAAGCAGCAGAAACCTCTGCAGACGCAAATGACTCTGTCTGACAGCTTTGAAGGGGCAGTGGATTTCCCAACACGGAGATTGAGATCTGAGAAGGGACAGACTGCCTGCTCAAGTGGGTACCCCTGAGTAGCCTAACTGGGAGACATCCCCCACTAGGGGCAGACCGACACCCCACACCTCACACGGTGGAGTACACACCTGAGAGGAAGCTTCCAAAGCAAGAATCAGACAGGTACACTCGCTGTTCAGCAATATTCTATCTTCTGCAGCCTCTGCTGCTGATACCCAGGCAAACAGGGTCTAGAGTGGACCTCAAGCAATCTCCAACAGACTTACAGCTGAGGGTCCTGACTGTTAGAAGGAAAACTAACAAACAGGAAGGACACCCACACCAAAACCCCATCAGTACGTCACCATCATCAAAGACCAGAGGCAGATAAAACCACAAAGATGGGGAAAAAGCAGGGCAGAAAAGCTGGAAATTCAAAAAATAAGAGTGCATCTCCCCCTGCAAAGGAGCGCAGCTCATTGCCAGCAACGGATCAAAGCTGGACAGAGAATGACTTTGACGAGATGAGAGAAGAAGGCTTCAGTCCATCAAACTTCTCAGAGCTAAAGAAGGAATTGCGTACCCAGCGCAAAGAAACTAAAAATCTTGAAAAAAGAGTGGAAGAATTGGTAACTAGAATAATTAATGCAGAGAAGGCCATAAACGAATTGACAGAGATGAAAACCATGACACGAGGAATATGTGACAAATGCACAAGCTTCAGTAACCGACTCGATCAACTGGAAGAAAGAGTATCAGCGATTGAGGATCAAATGAATGAAATGAAGCGAGAAGAGAAATCTAAAGAAAAAACAAGAAAAAGAAATGAACAAAGCCTGCAAGAAGTATGGGATTATGTAAAAAGACCAAATCTATGTCTGATCGGGGTGCCTGAAAGTGAGGGGGAAAATAGAACCAAGTTGGAAAACACTCTTCAGGATATCATCCAGGAGAACTTCCCCAACCTAGTAGGGCAGGCCAACATTCAAATTCAGGAAATACAGAGAACGCCACAAAGATATGCCTCGAGAAGAGCAACTCCAAGACACATAATTGCCAGATTCACCAAAGTTGAAATGAAGGAAAAAATCTTAAGGGCAGCCAGAGAGAAAGGTCGGGTTACACACAAAGGGAAGCCCATCAGACTCACAGCAGATCTCTCGGCAGAAACTCTACAAGCCAGAAGAGAGTGGGGGCCAATATTCAACATTCTTAAAGAAAAGAATTTTCAACCCAGAATTTCATATCCAGCCAAACTAAGTTTCATAAGTGAAGGAGAAACAAAATCCTTTACAGATAAGCAAATGCTTAGAGATTTTGTCACCACTAGGCCTGCCTTACAAGAGACCCTGAAGGAAGCACTAAACATGGAAAGGAACAACTGGTACCAGCCATTGCAAAAACATGCCAAAATGTAAAGACCATCGAGGCTGGGAATAAATTGCATCAACTAACAAGCAAAATAACCAGTTAATATCATAATGGCAGGATCAAGTTCACACATAACAATATTAACCTTAAATGTAAATGGACTAAATGCTCCAATTAAAAGACACAGACTGGCAAATTGGATAAAGAGTCAAGACCCATCAGTTTGCTGTATTCAGGAGACCCATCTCACATGCAGAGACATACATAGGCTCAAAATAAAGGGATGGAGGAAGATCTACCAAGCAAAAAGAGAACAAAAAAAAGCTCGGGTTGCAATACTAGTCTCTGATAAAACAGAATTTAAACCATCAAAGATCAAAAGAGACAAAGAAGGCCATTACATAATGGTAGAGGGATCAATTCAAAAGGAAGAGCTAACTATCCAAAATATATATGCACCTAATACAGGAGCACCCAGATTCATAAAGCAAGTCCTTAGAGACTTACAAAGATACTTAGACTCCCATACAATAATAATGGGAGACTTCAACACCCCACTGTCAACATTAGACAGATCAAAGCGACAAAAAGTTAACAAGGATATCCAGAAATTGAACTCATCTCTGCAGCAAGCAGACCTAATAGACATCTACAGAAATCTCCATACATTCTTCTCAGCACCACATCACACTTATTCCAAAACTGACCACATAATTGGAAGTAAAGCACTCCTCAGCAAATGTACAAGAACAGAAATTATAACAAACTGTCTCTCAGACCACAGTGCAATCAAACTAGATCTCAGGACTAAGAAACTCAATCAAGGCCAGGCGCGGTGGCTCAAGCCTGTAATCCCAGCACTTTGGGAGGCCGAGACAGACGGATCACAAGGTCAGGATATCGAGACCATCCTGGCTAACCCGGTGAAACCCCGTCTCTACTAAAAAATACAAAAAACTAGCCAGGCGAGGTGGCGGGTGCCTGTAGTCCCAGCTACTCAGGAGGCTGAGGCAGGAGAATGGCATAAACCCGGGAGGTGGAGCTTGCAGTAAGCTGAGATCCCACCACTGCACTTCAGCCTGAGTGACAGAGCAAGACTCTGTCTCAAAAAAATAAAATAAAATAAAAAATAAAAAAAAGAGACTCAATCAAAACTGCTCAACTACATGGAAACTGAATAACCTGCTCCTGAATGACTACGGGGTACATAACGAAATGAAGGCAGAAATAAAGATGTTCTTTGAAACCAATGAGAACAAAGATACAACATACCAGAATCTCTGGGACACATTTAAAGCAGTGTGTAGACGGAAATTTATAGCACTAAATGCCCACAAGAGAAAGCAGGAAAGATCTAAAATTGACACTCTAACATCACAATTAAAAGAACTAGAGAAGCAAGAGCAACCACATTCAAAAGCTAGCAGAAGGCAAGAAATAACTAAGATCAGAGCAGAACTGAAGGAGACAGAGACATAAAAAAACCTCCAAAAAATCAATGAATCCAGGAGTTGGTTTTTTGAAAAGATCAACAAAATTGATAGACCGCTAGCAAGACTAATAAAGAAGAAAAGAGAGAAGAATCAAACAGATGCAATAAAAAATGATAAAGGGGATATCACCACCGACCCAACAGAAATACAAACTACTATCAGAGAATACTATAAACACCTCTATGCAAATAAACTAGAAAATCTAGAAGAAATGGATAATTTCCTGGACACTTACACTCTCCCAAGACTAAACCAGGAAGAAGCTGAATCCCTGAATAGACCAATAGCAGGCTCTGAAATTGAGGCAATAATTAATAGCCTACCAACCAAAAAAAGTCCAGGACCAGATGGATTCACAGCTGAATTCTACCAGAGGTAGAAGGAGGAGCTGGTACCATTCCTTCTGAAACTATTCCAATCAATAGAAAAAGAGGGAATCCTCCCTAACTCATTTTATGAGGCCAACATCATCCTGATACCAAAGCCTGGCAGAGACACAACAAAAAAAGAGAATTTTAGACCAATATCCCTGATGAACATCGATGCAAATATCCTCAATAAAATACTGGCAAACCGGATCCAGCAGCATATCAAAAAGCTTATCCACCATGATCAAGTGGGCTTCATCCCTGCGATGCAAGGCTGGTTCAACACATGCAAATCAATAAACATAATCCAGCATATAAACAGAACCAAAGACAAGAACCACATGATTATCTCAATAGATGCAGAAAAGGCCTTTGACAAAATTCAACAGCCCTTCATGCTAAAAACTCTCAATAAGTTCGGTATTGATGGAACATATCTCAAAATAATAAGAGCCATTTATGACAAACCCACAGCCAATATCATACTGAATGGGCAAAAACTGGAAAAATTCCCTTTGAAAACTGGCACAAGACAGGGATGCCCTCTCTCACCACTCCTATTCAACATAGTGTTGGAAGTTCTGGCTAGGGCAATCAGGCAAGAGAAAGAAATCAAGGGTATTCAGTTAGGAAAAGAAGAAGTCAAATTGTCCCTGTTTGCAGATGACATGACTGTATATTTAGAAAACCCCATTGTCTCAGCCCAAAATCTCCTTAAGCTGATAAGCAACTTCAGCAAAGTCTCAGGATACAAAATCAATGTGCAAAAATCACAAGCATTCTTATACACCAGTAACAGACAAACAGAGAGCCAAATCATGAATGAACTTCCATTCACAATTGCTTCAAAGAGAATCAAATACCTAGGAATCCAACTTACAAGGGATGTAAAGGACCTCTTCAAGGAGAACTACAAACCACTGCTCAGTGAAATAAAAGAGGGCACAAACAAATGGAAGAACATACCATGCTCATGGATAGGAAGAATCAACATCGTGAAAATGGCCATACTGCCCAAGGTAACTTATAGATTCAATGTCATCCCCATCAAGTTACCAATGAGTTTCTTCACAGAATTGGAAAAAACTGCTTTAAAGTTCATATGGAACCAAAAAAGAGCCCACATTGCCAAGACAATCCTAAGACAAAAGAACAAAGCTGGAGGCATCACGCTACCTGACTTCAAACTATACTACAAGGCTACAGTAACCAAAACAGCAATGGACTGGTACCAAAACACAGATATAGACCAATGGAACAGAACAGAGTCCTCAGAAATAATACCACACATCTACAGCCATCTGATCTTTGACAAACCTCAGAAAAACAAGAAATGGGGAAAGAATTCCCTATTTAATAAATGGTGCTGGGAAAATTGGCTAGCCATAAGTAGAAAGCTGAAACTGGATCCTTTTCTTACTCCTTATACGAAAATTAATTCAAGATGGATTAAAGATTTAAATGTTAGACCTAAAACCATAAAAACCCTAGAAGAAAACCTAGGGAATACCATTCAGGACATAGGCATGGGCAAGGACTTCATGTCTAAAACACCAAAAGCAACAGCAACAAAAGCCAAAATTGACAAATGGGATCTAATTAAACTAAAGAGCTTCTGCACAGCAAAACAAACTACCATCAGAGTGAACAGGCAACCTACAGAATGGGAGAAAATTTTTGCAATCTACTCATCTGACAAAGGGCTAATATCCAGAACCTACAAAGAACTCAAACAAATTTACAAGAAAAAAACAAACAACCCCATCAAAAAGTGGGCAAAGGATATGAACAGACATTTCTCAAAAGAAGACATTCATACAGCCAACAGACACATGAAAAAATGCTCAGCATCACTGGTCATCAGAAAAATGCAAATCAAAACCACAATGAGATACCATCTCACACCAGTTAGAATGGCAATCATTAAAAAGGCAGGAAACAACAGGTGCTGGAGAGGATGTGGAGAAACAGGAACACTTTTACACTGTTGGTGGGATTGTAAACTAGTTCAAACATTATGGAAAACAGTATGGCGATTCCTCAAGGATCTAGAACTAGAAGTACCATATGACCCAGCCATCCCATTACTGGCTATATACCCAAAGGATTATAAATCATGCTGCTATAAAGACACATGCACACGTATGTTTATTGTGGCACTATTCACAATAGCAAAGACTTGGAATCAACCCAAATGTCCATCAGTGACAGACTGGATTAAGAAAATGTGGCACATATACACCATGGAATACTATGCAGCCATAAAAAAGAATGAGTTTGTGTCCTTTGTAGGGACATGGATGCAGCTGGAAACCATCATTCTCAGCAAACTATCACAGGAACAGAAAACCAAACACCACATGTTCTCACTCATAGGTGGGAACCGAACAATGAGATCACTTGGACTCGGGAAGGGGAACATCACACACCAGGGCCTATCATGGGGAGGGGGGAGGGGGGAGGGATTGCACTGGGAGTTATACCTGATTTAAATGACGAGTTGATGGGTGCTGACAGGTTGATGGGTGCAGCACACCAACATGGCACAAGTATACATATGTAACAAACCTGCACATTATGCACATGTACCCTAGAACTTAAAGTATAATAATAATAATAATAAAAGATGTAATTTGTATGATGATAATACCACAAAGGAGAGCTATATAGGAGCAAAGTTTTGGTACACTATTGAAAATTAAGTTAATTTGTAAAATTAAGTAATTAAGAAAATTACTTAATTGAATTAAGTAATTAAGAAAATTACTTAATTGAATTAAGTAAATTCAAATGAGATTGTTACAAATTAAGATGCTAATTGTAAACAAATATACATATGAAAGACATGATAATATAACTAAGATGTTATACTAGAAAACATCTAAAACAAAATAAGACACTAATGGAGGAATAGAGGAACAAAAACAACATGAGACATGTAGAAAACAACAAAATGCAGGTATAAATCTTACCTTATCTTAGTTACATTAAATGTAAATGGATTACATACTCCAATAAAGAAGTAAAAATTGGCACAATGGATTTTTAAAAATTGATCCAACTATGCTATCTACAAAAGACACACTTGAGTTTTAAAGACACGAAAAGATTGAAAGTAAAAACGAGAAAAGATATAGCATGAAAACAATATCGAAATTAACATCACACAAAATAGAAGTTAAAACAAAAATTATTACTAGAACCAAAGTGAAACAGTTTATTATGAGTAAAAGGTCAATTCATCAAGAATATATAATTATAATTATATATGCACAACAACAGAGCTCCAAACTACACGTAGCAAAAATTGGCAGAATTGCAAGAAAAAATAGATAATTAAACAATAACAGCTGGAGACTTCAATATCCCACTTTTAATAATGAATAGAACAGCTGGACCAAAGATCCATGAGAAAATTAAAGACTGGAATATTCCACACCATAATTCAATCAGACTCAAAACATTTCTATGAAACACTTCACTCAACAACAGCAGAATATATGTGTGCTTCTCAAGTGCACATGAAACGCCCTCCACACTAGATCACATGTTAAGCCATAAAATACGTCTAGAAAATTTTGAAAGGATTTAAGTCATAAAAAGCATGCTCTCCAACCACATGAAATTAGAAATTAACAACAGAAAGAAGTTGGAAAATTCACTACTATGTGAAAATTAAACAATATACTCCTAAGTAATCAATGGGTCAAAAAAGTAATCACAAAGGAAACTAGATAATATTTTAAGGTGAATAAAAAATGTATACACAACAAACCAAAATTTCCAAAATTTAACCAAAGCACTGCTTAGATGGAAATGTATAGGTAAACACCTATTTTTTTTTTTAAAGAAATATCTTAAAAGCAAATCTTTCACCTGAAGATCCTGAAGAATAAAAGAGCAAAGCAAGCTAAATCCAAAGTAAGTAGAATGAAGAAAATAATAAACATTAAAGTACAAATAAGTAAATTAGGGGATCGAAAAACAATAGAGAAAATTAATCAAACCGAGTCTGACTCTACAAAAAAATAAAGTTGATTAACCTTTAGCTACACTGACCAGGAAAAAAAGAGAAAAGACTCAAATTACCAATATCAGGAATGAGATATTACTGCTAACCTTACAGAAATAAAAAGAATTATGAATACAACGAACAACTGTATGCCAACAAATTAAACAAAATAGATGAAATGGGCAGATTTCTGGAAAAACACAACTACGAAAACTGACTCAAGAAGAAACAGAATATTTGAGTAGACACATAATGAATAAAGAGCTTGAATTAGTAATTAAAACACTTCCCACAAAATATCTTGCCACAAAGTTAAGCATCAGAGAGCTTCACAGGTGAATTCTGCCAAATGCTTAAAGAAGCATTAACACTAGTCCTTCACAAACTCTTAAAAAAATAAAAGAAGAGGTTATACTTCCCAGTTCATTCTATGAGGCCAGTATTTTTATATCAAAATCAGACAAAGATGTCACAATAAAAGAAAATTATACAATATTTCCTATGAATATAGATGTAAAAATCCTCAACAAAATACCAGCAAATTTAATCCAGCAACACATAAATGAGATTACACACTATTCCCAAGTGAGATGCCTCCCAGGAATGCAAGGTTGTTACCACATACTAAAATTAAACAAATAATACACCTCCTTAATAGAATAATGGAAAAAACCCACACAATTATTTCAATAGCTAGAACAGCCTTGAAAAACACAAAGTTAGAGTGCTCACACTTCCTGAATGATTTTAAATCTTACTGCAAAGCTACAGAAATCAAGACAGTGTGGAACTGGCATGAAGACAGACATATTAATGAATACAATAGAATTGAGAGTACAGAAATAGAACCTTACACTGATCAATAGATTTCTTACAATATTTGCAGGTCAATTTAATGAGGAAAGAATGATCCTTTTAATAAATGGTGTGTGATAACTGGATATTTACATGCAAAAGCATGAAGCTGTTGCCCTACCTCACACCATATATACAAATTAATGAAAAATGGTTCATTGACCTAAATATAAGCAAAAAAAACCTATAAAACTATTAAAAGAAAACATAGCAGTAAATCTTTGTGATTTTGTATTAGGCATTGATTTTTTATACATTCATCAAAATGCAATAAAAAATAGACAAATTGGACTTTATCAAAATTAAAACTTCTGTGTTTCAAGAGATATCATTAATAAAATGAAAGACAACCTATCATTGCTGTGGAGATAGCTGAATAGGAACAGCTCCAGTCTGCAGCTCCCAGCAAGACTGATGCAGAAGGCAGGTGATTTTTGCATTTCCAACTGAGGTACCTGGTTCATCTCATTGGGACTGGTTGGACAGTGGGTGCAGCCCCACGGAGGGCAAGTCGAAGCAGGGTGGGGTGTCGCCTCACCTGGGAAGCACAAGGGATCGGGGCAAAGGGTCAGGGGATTTCCCGTTCCTAGCCAAGGGAAGCCATGAGAGACTATATTGGGAGGAACAGTGCACTCTGGCCCAGATACTGCACTTTTCCCACAGTCTTCACATGCAGCAGACCAGGAGATTCCCTCTGGTGCCTGGCTCAGGGGGTCCCATCCCCACAGAGCCCAGCAAGCTAATATCCACTGGCTTGAAATTTTTGCTGCTAACACAGCATTCTGAGGTTGACCTGGGACGCTAAAGCTTGGTGTGGGGAGGGGTGTCTGCCACTGCTGAGGCTTGAGTAGGCAGTTTTACACTCACAGTGTAAACAAAGCTGCAAGGAAGTTCAAACTGAGCAGAGCCCATTGCAACTCAGCAAGTCCACTGCAGCCAGACTGCCTCTCTAGGCAGGGCATCTCTGAAAAAAAGGCAGCAGCCCCAATCAGGGACTTATAGATAAAACACCCATCTCCCTGGGACAGAGAAACTGGGGGAAGGGGCAGCTGTGGGCACAGCTTCAGCAGACTTAAACGTCCCTGCCTGACAGTTCTTAAGAGAGCAGCAGATACCCTGGCACAGCATTCAAGCTCTAATAAGGGATAGGGTGCCTTCTCAAGTGGGTCCCTGACCCATGTGTGTCCTAACTGGGAGACACCTCCCAGTAGGTGTGGACACACACCTCATACAAGAGAGCTCTTACTGGCATCTGGTGAGTGCCCTCTGGGACGAAGCTTCCAGAGGAAGGAACAGGCAGCAATCTTTGCTGTTCTGCAGCCTCCACTGGTGATACCCAGGCAATTGGTCTGGAGTGGACCTCCAGCAAATTCCAGCAGACCTACAGAAGAGGGGCCTGACTGTTAGAATGAAAACTAACAAACAGAAAGGAATAGTAGCAAAATCAGCAAAAAGGATGTCCACTCATAGACCTCATCCGAAGGTCACCAACATCAAAAACCAAAGGTAGATAAATCCACAAAGAGGGGGAGAAATAAGCACAAAGGGCTCAAAACGCCAAAAACTTGAATGCCTCTTCTACTCCAGAGGAACACAACTCCTCACCAGCAAGGGAACAAAACTGGATGGAGAATGAGTTTGACAAATTGACAGAAGTAGACTTCAGAAGGTGGGTAATAACAAACTCCTCTGAGCTAAAGGAGCATGTTCTAACCCAATGCAAGAAAGCTAAGAACCTTAAAAAATGGTTAGATGAATTGCTAACTAGAATAACCAGTTTAGAGAAGACCATAAATGACCTTATGGAACTGAAAAACACAGCATGAGAACTTCGTGAAGCATACAAAAGTATCAATAGCCAAATCGATCAAGCAGAAGAAAGGATATCAGAGATTGAAGATCAACTCAATGAAATAAAGTGAGAAGACAAGATTAGAGAAAAAAGAGTGAAAAGAAATGAACAAAGCCTCCAAGAAATATGGGACTATCTGAAAAGACCAAATCTACATTTGATTGTTGTACCTGAAAGTAACAGGGAGAATAGAATCAAGTTGGAAAACACTCTTCAGAATATTATCCAAGAGAACTTCCCCAACCTAACAAGGCAGACCAAGATTCAAATTCAGGAAATACAGAGAACACCACAAAGATATTCCTCAAGAAGAGCAACCCCAAGACACGTAATTGTCAGATGCACCAAGGTTCAAGTGAAGGAAAAAATGTTAAGGGCAGCTAGAGAGAAAGGTCAGGTTACCCACAGAGGGAAGTTCATCAGACTAACAGCGGATCTCTCTGCAGAACCCCTACAAGTCAGAAGAGAGTGGGGGCCAATATTCAACATTCTTTAAAAAAAGAATTTTCAACCCAGAATTTCATATCCAGCCAAGCTGAGCTTCATAAGTGAAGGAGAAATAAAATGCTTTACAGACAAGTAAATGCTGAGAGATTTTGTCACCACCAGGCCTGCCTTACAAGAGACCCTGAAGGAAGCACTAAACATGGAAAGGAACAACCAGTATCAGCCACTGCAAAAACATACCAAATTGTAAAGACCATCGATGCTATGAAGAAACTGCATCAAGTAACTGGCGAAATAACCAGCTAGCATCATAATGACCGGATCAAATTCACACATAACAATATTAACCATGTAAATGGGCTAAATGCCCCAATTAAAAGACACAGACTGGAAAATTGGATAGAGTCAAGACTCATCAGTATGATGTATTCAGGAGACCCATCCCATGTGCAGAGACACACAGAGGCTCAAAATAAAGGGATGGAGGAATATTTGCCAAGCAAATGGAAAGCAAAAAAAGCAGAGGTTGCAATCCTAGTCTCTGATAAAACAGACTTTAATCCAACAAAGATCAAAAGAGACAAAGAAGGGCATTACATAATGGTAAAGGGATCAATGCAACAAGAAGAGCTAACTATCCTAAATAAACTATCCTAAATATATATTCACCCAATACAGGAGCACCCAGATTCATGAAGCAAGTTCTTAGAGACATACAGAGACTTAGACTCCCATACAATATTAGTGAGAGAATTTAACACCTCACTGTCAACACTAGACAGATCAACGCGACAGAAAATTAACCATGGTATCCAGGACTTGAACTCAGCTCCAGACCAAGTGGACCTAATAGACATCTACAGACTCTCCACCCCAAATCAACAGAAAATACATTTTTCTCAGCACCATATCGCACTTATTCTAAAATTGATCACACAATTGGAAGTAAAACACTCCTCAGCAAATGCAAAAGAACGGAAATCATAACAAAGTCTCAGACCACAGTGCAATCAAATTAGAACTCAGGATTAAGAAACTCACTCAAAACCGCACAACTACATGGAAACTGAACAACTTGCTCCTGAATGACTATTGGGTAAATAACGAAATGAAGGCAGAAATAAAGATGTTCTTTGAAACCAATGAGAACAAAGACACAACATACCAGAATCTCTGGGACACATTTAAAGCAGTGTGTAGAGGGAAATTTACAGCACTAAATGCCCACAAGAGAAAGCAGGAAATACCTAAAATCAACACCCTAACATCACAATTAAAAGAGCTAGAGAAAGAAGAGCAAACAAATTCAAAAGCTAGCAGAAGACAAGAAAAAACTAAGATCAGAGCAGAAATGAAGGAGATAGAGACACAAAAAATCCTTCAAAAAATCAATGAATCCAGGTTGGTTTTTTGAAAAGATCAACAAAATAGATGGCCAGCTAGCCAGACTAATGAAGAAAAGAGAGAAGAATCAAATAGATGCAACAAAAAATGAAAAAGGGTGTGTCACCACCAATTCCACAGATGTACAAACTACCACCCAGGAATACTATAAACACCTCTAAGCAAATAAACTAGAAAATCTAGAAGAAATGGATAAATTCCTGGACATATACACTCTCCCAAGACTAAACCAGGAATAAGTTGAATCACTGAATAGACCAAGAACACATTCTGAAATTGAGGCAGTAATTAATAGCCTACCAACCAAAAAAAGTCTAGGACCAGATTCACAGCTGACTTCTACCAGATGTACAAAGAGATGCTGGTACCTTTCCTTCTGAAATTATTCCAATCAATAGAAAAAGAGGAAATCCTTCTTAACTCATTTTATGAGGCCAGCATCATCCTGATACCAAAACCTGGCAGAGATACAATTAAAAAATAAATAAATTTCAGACCAATATCCCTGATGAACATCGATGCGAAAATCCTAAATAAAATACTAGCAAACTGAATCCAGCAGCACATCAAAAAGCTTATCCACCACGATCAAGTTGGCTTCATCCCTGAGATTCAAGGCTGGTTCAACATATGCAAATCAATAAACGTAATTCATCACACAAACAGAACCAATGACAAAAACCAGATGATTATCTCAACAGATGCAGAAAAGGCCTTCAACAAAATTCCCATCAAGCTACCACTGACTTTCTTCATAGAATTGGAAAAAACTACTGTAAATTTCATATGCAACCAAAAAAGAGCTCGCATTGTCAAGGCAATCGTAAGCAAAAAGAACAAAGCTGGAGGCATTATGTTACCTTACTTCAAACTATACTACAAGGCTACAGTAACCAAAACAGCATGGTACTGGTACCAAAACAGATATATAAACCAATGGAACAGAACAGAGGCCTCAGAAATACTGCCACACATCTGCAACCATCTCATCTTTGACAAACCTGACAAAAACAAGCAATGAGGAAAGGATACCCTATTTAACAAATGGTGTTGGGGAAACTGGCTAGCCATATGCAGAAAACTGAAACTGGACCCCTTCCTTATACCTTATACAAAAATTAACTCAAGATGGATTAAAGATTTAAATGTAAGACCTAAAACCATAAAAACCCTAGAAGAAAACCTAGGCAATACCATTCAGGATATAGGCTTGGGCAAAGACTTCATGACTAAAGCAACAAAAGCAATGGAAACAAAAGCCAGAATTCACAAATGGGGTCTAATTAAACTAAAGAGCTTCTGCACAGCAAAAGAAACTATCATCAGAGTGAACAGGAAACCTACAGAATGGAAGAAAATTTTTGCAATCTATCCATCTGACAAAGGACTAATATCCAGAATCTATGAAGAACTTAAATAAATTTACAAGAAAAAAACAAACAACTCCATCGAAAACTGGGTGAAGGATATGAATAGACAATTCTCAAAAGAAGACATTTATGCAGCCAAGAGACTTATGAAAAAAATGCTCATCATCACTGGTCATTAGAGAAATGCACATCAAAACCACAATGAGATACATCTCATGCCAGTTAGAACAGTGATCATTAAAAAGTCAGGAAATAACAAATACTGGAGAGGTTGTGGAAAAATAGGAACTCTTTTACACTGTTGGTGGGAGTGTAAACTAGTTCAACCATTGTGGAAGACAGTGTGGCGATTCCTCAAGGATCTAGAACTAGAAATACCATTTGACCTAGTGATCCCATTACTGGGTATATACCCAAAGGATTATAAATCATTCTACTATAAAGACACATGCACACGTATGTTTATTGTGGCACTGTTCATAATAGCAAAGACTTGGAACCAATCCAAATGCCCATCAATGATAGACTGGATAAAGAAATGTGGCATATATATACCATGGAATACTATGCAGCCATAAAAAGGATGAGTTCTTGTCCTTTGCAGGGACATGGATGAAACTGGAAACCATCATTCTCAGCAAACTAACACCAGAACAGAAAACCAAACTAACACAAGAACAGAAAACCAAACACTCACTCATAAGTGGGAGCTGAACAATGAGAACACATGGACACAGGGAGGGGAACATCACATACCGGGTCCTGTCGTGGGGTGGGGGGTTTAGGGGAGGGATAGCATTAGGAGAAATACCTAATGTAGTTGACGGGTTGATGGGTGCAGCAGATCACCATGGCACCATCGCACATATATGTAGCAAACCTCCACATTTGCACATGTAACCCAGAACTTAAAGTATAATTAAAAAAAAAAAGAAAAGAAAGACAACCTATGAAAGGAGAAAAAATATTTGCAAATTATATGTGAGACAAAGGACTTGTATAAAAAATAAATAAAGACAGACTAATAAAAAAAGAAAAGAACCACATAAAATCAGAGATGTAAAAGGAGACATTACAACTCATACCGCAGAAACTCAAAAAGATCATTAGTGACTAGTATTAGTAAATACATGCCAATAACTGGAAAATCTAGGAGAAATGAATAAATTCCTAGACACATACAACTTACCAAGACTGAACCATGAAGAAATCCAAAACTTGAAAAAACGAATAACAAGACCAAAGTCATAATAAAAAGTCTCCCGGGAAAGAAATTCATGGGATCCAATGGCTTCACTCCTGAATTCTACCAAATATTTAAGGAAGACTTCCCACCAGTCTTACTCAAACTATTCTGAAAAATAAGTAAGAAGGGAATACTTCCAAACTCATTCTCTGAGGCTGGTATTACCCTTATATCAAAACCAGACGAAGACATATCAATAAAAGAAAACTACAGGTCAATATATCAGATGAGTATTGATGCAAAAATTCTCAACAAAATATTTGCAAACTGATTTCAACAATACATTTAAAAGATCATTTATGATGACCAAGTGGTATTTATCCCTGGGATTCAAGAATGGTTCAACATATGTAAATCAGCCAATTTGATACATCATATCAATGGAACAAAGGAAAAAAACACATAATTACACTGGATGCTGAAAAAGCTTTTAATAAAATTCAACATCACTTTATGATAAAAATTCTCAAAAAAAAAAAAAAAAGATATAGAAGGGACATACCTCAACATAATAAAAGCCATATAAGACCCATAGCTAGTGTCATACTGAATGAGGAAAAACTAAAAGTCTTTCCTCTAGGATCTGGAACATGACAAGGATAGACACTTTGACTAGTGTTATTCAACACAGTACTGGAAGTCCTAGCTAGAGCAATTAGACAAGAGAATAATACAGGGCATCAAAATTAGAAATAAAGAAGTTAAATTACTCTTGTTTGCAGATGATATGATCTTATATTTGGAAAAACCTAAAGACTCCACCAAAAAACTATGAGAACTGATAAATTCAGTAAATTTTCAGAATCAACAAAATCAACATACAAAAATCAGTAGCTTTTCTATATGCCAACAGTGAACAATCTGAAAAAAAAATTTAAAGTAATCCCATTTACAATAGGCACATATAAAATTAAATACCTAGGAATTAACTTAAAGAAGTGAAAGATCTCTATAATAAAAACTTTTAAAATACTGATGAAAGAAATTGAAGAAGACACCAAAAACTGGAAAGATTTTCCATATTCATGGATTGGAAGAAACAATACTAATAAAATGTCCATACTACCCAGAGCAATCTACAGATTCAATGCAGTCCCTATCAAAATACCAATGAAATTCTTCACAGAAATAGAAAAAACAAAGAACAAAACTGATAGAATCAGAGAACCTAATTTCAAATTATACTACAGAGCTATAATAACCAATGCGGCCTGGTATTGGCATAGAGACAGACACATAGATCAATGGAACAGAATAAATAATTCAGAAACAAATCCACACACCTACAGTGAACTCATTTTCAAAAAAGGTGCCAAGAGCATACACCGGGAAAAAGACATTCTCTTCAATAAATGGTGCTGCAAAAACTGGATATCCATATGCAGAAGAATAAAACTAGACCCCTTGCTCTCACCATAGACACAAATCAAATCAAAATGGATTAAAGACTTCAATCTAAGACCTTACACTATGAAACTACACTACAAGAAAACATTGAGGAAGCTCTCCAGGACATTGGTCTGGGCAAAAATTTCTTTGAGTAATACCCCACAATCACAGGCAACCAAAGCCAAAATGGACAAATGGTATCACATCAAGTTAAAAAGATTCTCCACAGCAAAGGAAATGATCAACAAAGTGAAGAGACAACCCATAGAATGGGAGAAAATATTTGCAAACTACCCATCTGACAAGGCATCAATAACCAGAATACATAAGGAGCTCAGACAACTCTACAGGAAAAAAAAAAATCTAATATCTGATTTAAAATGGACAAAAGATCTGAATATGTATTTCCCAAAAGAAGAGATATAAATGCCAAACAGGCATATAAAAGGGTGCTTAACATCACTGATCATCAGAGAAATGCAAATCAAAACTACAGTGAGATATCATCTCACCCTAGTTAAAATGGCTTTTTTCAAAAGACAGGCAATAACCAGTAAGAAATGGGGGTGCCCCTGTGTAAAGAAAGCTACCGAAGCCTTACATTTGCACCTTAGCCTCAATAGCTAGTAACCCTAGAGAAGCAGCTTGTTGGAGCTCAGCTGCAACTCCTGACTCTCAGGAGAAAGGTGGGTTTTAACCCAAAATTATGAGTGAGCTGTTGACTCCAAAATGTACTTGGGAGAAAGGCCAAGCAAGAGGTCATGGGTCAACTAAGCATTACCAAGCAGAAAACACAGTGCACTGCTTTTCTTTTAGTTTTTGTCTTTTCTTTGCTACACCTTTTACGATTTCCTTTTGGCTTAGAATGTAAAATCGATTGTTAAAATTTTGTTCTGAATAAATATTTATTTTTTGTATTGCTAAAAAAATGACAGGCAGTAACAATGCTGGCAAGGATGTGGAGAAAAGGGAACCCTCCTACACCATTGGTGGGAATGTAAGTTAGTACAACCACTATGGAGAACAGTTTGGAGGTCCCTCAAATAACTAAAAATAGAACTATCATTTGATCCAGCAATCCCACTGCTGGTTATATACTCACAAAAAGACATCAGTATACCAAAAAGATATCTGCACTCCCTTGTTTGTTGCAGCACTGTTCACAATAGCTAAAATTTGGAAGCAACCTAAGTGTCCATCAACAGATGAACGAATAAAAAAAATGTGGCACTTATACACAATGGAGTACTATTCAGTCATCACAAAGAATGAGATTCTATCATTTGTAGCAACATGGATGGAACTGGAGGTGATTGTGCTAAGTGAAATAAGCCAGGCACAGAAAGCAAATGTCAAAAGTTCTCACTTATATGTGGGATCTAAAAACCAAAACAATTGAACTCATTGACATAGAGGGTAGAAAGATGGTTACCAGAGGCTGGAAAGGGTAGCAGGAGGGTGAGTGGGAGATGAGGATGGTTAATGGGTATTTAAAAAATAGAGGCCGGGCATGGTGGCTCATGCCTGTAATTTCAGCACTTTGGGAGGCCGAGGCAGGTGAGGATCACCTGAGGTCGAGAGTTCGAGACCAGCCTGACCAACATGGAGAAATCCCGTCTCTACTAAAAATACAAAATTAGCCGGGTGTGGAGGCACACGCCTGTAATCCCAGCAACTCCGGAGGCTGAGGCAGGAGAATCGCTTGAACCCAGGAGGTGGAGGTTGCGGTAAGCTGAGATTGCGCCATTGCACTGCAGCCTGGGCAACAGGAGTGAAACTCCGTCTCAAAAAAAAAAAAAATTGAAAGAAAGAATTAGACACAGTATTTGATAGCACAACAGGGTAACTATAGACAATAATAATTTAACTGTACATTTAAAAAAACTAAAAGGTTATAATTGGATTGTTTGTAACACAAAGGATACGTGCTTGGTAAATGGATACCTCATTTTACTTGATGTGATTGTTATGCATTGCACGTCTGTACATGTCAGGTACTCCATAAATACATACACCTATTATGTACCCACAGAAATTAAAAATTAGAAAAAGATTACAAAAAGAACTCTTACAACTCAACAATAAAAAGGTAAACAATCAAATTTAAAAATGAACAAAGGATTATTTTCTCCAAAGACCATTTCTCCAAAGATATACATATAACCAATAATTACACAAAAATGTGTTCAACATCATTGGTCACTAGGGAAATATAAATCAAAACCACAGTGAGTCAACTGCCTGACATCCCTGAAAGCATAATGTTTCTTTCTCCTCATTTTGTTGCATTTGTACATATTGTATTCACTGTTTAGAGCATCCTTCACCTCACCCCATACTCTGTGTTCCTTGCTATATCCTGCTTGTCTTCAGACTTCATCCCACATGACATCTCCTTATGGAAGCCTTCCCTGACTCACTCCTTATTTAATTTATACTGGGATAGTTCCTCTGAAGTCCCAGAGAAATCTGTATTTACCTTGGTCACATCCCCTAGCATACTATGTTGCTGTTGCCCTAACTTACACACTCCTAGTTAAGAGTCCTTTCCAGCAGAGGCTCTTATTCATTCTGCATCCTTCATACCCAGTACCTGGACTGACAAAGAGTGATGCTTAGTAAATTGTTGTTCAATGACTTATTGAGCCATTAGTCCCATCAAAGTGATAAAAAAAATGGAGTTGGCACCCCCCAAAAAAACAAAAACAAAACTGACTGCATTAAAAACATTGAGTGAAAAAGTGATTTCCTGGATTATACACCGACCAACCCATCAGATAAATTTCTACAAAAATGGGAGAACAACAAAAAATATGAAGGGCCCAGGAAATAACACAGAATATGGACAGAAACACTTGCAGTTCAAAAATGGTGATTAAGAAGCAAGCTGGCTTCATTCCTCCCCCTGTTCACCCCCCAGAAAACAAAAGACAAATATATAGCACCAAGATTGTCACCAGTAATATCTCAGAACCCAAACATGAGGATGCAACAGTTCCCAGGGCCACAGAGAAATGAAAAAATCTCTGAGCAAATGGTAAGAAAATGAGACTTCCCTATCCATGACACTCGTCCTCCCAATCTGCCCAGCACCAAATGCACGGAAAATTTCCCACGACTCACGGTTTCTACACTGGAAAAAAGCGAGATCAAGATGGACAACAGATTCCATACCATCTTGAGTTCCCTGGCAGAACACCTGCCCTGCCTCATCCCACAGGAAGAACCAGGAAAGCCTGAAGTGGGAAATATCCCTGAAGACAGTCAGAGACTAAAAGAGGAGGCAAGACTACCATCTCCAGTCTGGGAAACTCGGCTCTGTAACTCATCCAAAGGAGATGCTAAATCAGAGTGGCTGTTCACCAGTAACATGCTGTAGGAGATTTGTTCCATAAGTGTCCTGGGCACAAACCCCTAACCAGCCTTCCCACACTACTGGGATATACCATTTGATACTGCAATTCAGCACTGGCAGTACTCTGTTTATTTACTAAAACTCAGGCAAACTGGGTTTAAGGCACCATGACTGGTGCCAGAAAAGAGGCAGTGACCTAGAATTAAATAAAGGAAGGGGAAAAAGAGGAAGGAAGGAAGGAAGGAAGGAAGGGAGGGAGGGAGGGAGGGCGGGCGGGCCGGAGGGAATTAACAGAAAAATTGCAAAGAATCTCTATGCAAATATATCTCATAAAAACCAGAACAAGGTGAGAGGTGACAATGTGCTAGCAGCCCTCACTCTCAGCGCCCCCTTGGCCTCAGCGTCCACTCTGGCGGCGCCTGAGGAGCCCTTCAGCCCGCCACCGCCATGGCACCATAGCAGCCCCTCTCTGGGCTGGCTGAGGCCGAAGTCTCCTCCCTCTGCTTGCCGGGAGGTGTGGAGGGAGAGGCGCGGGCGGGAACGGGGACTGGGGGCTGCGTGCTGCGCTCGCGGGCCGGTGTTAGTTCCGGTGGGCGCGGGCGTGGGCTCGGCGGGCCCCGCACACAGAGCGGCTGGCGGTGCCGCTTAGCACCCGGGCCAGCAGCTGCGGAGGTTGTGCCGGGTACCCCAGCAGTGCCGGCCTGCCGGCGCCGCACTCAAAGTCTCGCTGGGCCCTAGCTGCCTCCCTGCCTGTGGGGCAGGGCTCGGGACCTGCAGCCCGCCGTGTCTGAGCTCCTCCAGCTCCCGCGCAGCCTGAGCCTCCCCGACAGGCGCCGCCCCCTGCTCCGTGGCACCTGGTCCCATCCACAGCCCATGGGCTGAGGAGAGCCGGCGTTGCTGGGGACTGGCAGGCGCTCCGCCTGCAACGCCCGTGTAGGATCCACTGGGTGAAGCCAGCTGGGCTCCTGAACCGGATGGGGACTTGGAGAATTTTTGTATCTAGCTGGAGGATTGTATGTGCATCAACCAGTACTCTGTGACTCTGTGTCTAGTTCAAGGATTGTAAATGCACCAATCAGCACTCTGTGTCTACTTCAGGGTTTGTAAACACACCAATCAGCACTCTGTGTCTAGCCCAAGGTTTGTGAATGTACCAATTGGTACTCTATATCTAGCTAACCTAGTGGAGACTTGGAGAACTAGCACTCTGTGACTCTGTCTAGCTCCAGGATTGTAAATGCACCAATCAGCACTCTGTGTCTAGCTCAAAGATTGTAAATGCACCAGTCAGCACTCTGTCAAAACGGACCAATCAGCTCTCTGTAAAGTGGACCAATCAACTCTCTGTAAAATGGACCAATCAGCAGGATGTGGGTAGGGCCAGATAAGGGAATAAAAGCAGGCTGCCCCAGCCAGCCAGTGGCAACCCACTGGGGTGGCATTCCACACTGTGGAAGCTTTGTTCTTTTGCTCTGCAATAAATCTTGCTGCTGCTCACTCTCTGGGTCCACGCTGCCTTTATGAGCTTAACACTCACCGCGAAGGTCTGCAGCTTCACTTCTGAAGCCAGGAAGACCATGAACCCACCGGGAAGAACAAACAACTCCAGACATGTTGCTTTTAAGAGCTATAACTCTCACCAGCAGCTTCACTCCTGACAGGGAGATCAGGAACCCACCAGAAGGAAGAAGCTCCAGACACATCTGAATGTCTGAAGGAAAAAACTCTGGACATACCATCTTTAATGAACAGACAGTTCTCAAAAGAAGACATTTATGCAGACAAGAGACACATGAAAAATGCTCATCATCACTCGCCACCAGAGAAATACAAATATCAAAACCACATTGAGATATCATCTCACACCAGTTAGAATGGCAATCATTAAAAAGGCAGGAAACAACAGGTGCTGGAGAGGATGTGGAGAAATAGGAACACTTTTACACTGTTGGTGGGACTGCAAACTAGTTCAACCATTGTAGAAAACAGTATGGCGATTCCTCAAGGATCTAGAACTAGAAATACCATTTGACCCAGCCATCCCATTACTGGGTATATACCCAAAGGATTATAAATCATGCTGCTATAAAGACACATGCACATGTATGTTTATTGCGGCACTATTCACAATAGCAAAGACTTGGAACCAACCCAAATGTCCATCAATGACAGACTGGACTAAGAAAATGTGGCATATATATACCATGGAATACTATGCAGCCATAAAAAAGAATGAGTTCATGTCCTTTGTAGGGACATGGAAGCAGCTAGAAACCATCATTCTCAGCAAACTATCACAAGAACGGAAAACCAAACACTGCTTGTTCTCACTCATAGGTGGGCATTGAACAATGAGAACACTTGGACACAGGAAGGGGAACATCACACACCCGGGGCCGGTTGTGGGGTGGGGGGAGGGGGGAAGGATAGCATTAGGAGATATACCTAATGTACATGACGAGTTACTGGGTGCAGCACACCAACATGGCACATGTATACATATGTAACAAACCTGCACGTTGTGTACACATACCCTAGAACATAAAGTATAATAAAAAAAAGAAAGCTTATTCAAAGAAATAATAATAGAAAATTTTTCAAAACTTAAGAAAGAGATAAATATCCAGGTACTAGAGGATCAGAGAACACCAAAGAGATTCTACTTGAGAAAGACTACTCAAAGGCACATAATAATCAAACTGTCAAGGTCAAGGAGAAAATCCTAAAAATAGCAAGAGAAAATAAACAAATAACATATAAAGAGTCTTCAATTTCTCAGATGACAGATTTCTCAGTGGAAACCATATAGGCCAGGAGGACATGAGATATGTTCAGAGTGCTCAAAGAAAAATACTGGTATCCAAGAATATTGTATCCAACAAACATAACTTTCACATATGAAGGAGAAATAAAAGTCTTTCCCACACAAACAAAATGGAAAGAATTCACAATCAACAAATCCATCTTACAACAAATGTTAAACGGAGGCTAGAAACAGTGGCTTATGCCTGTAATCCCAGCACTTTGGGAGGCCAATGTGGGCTGATCACGAGGTCAGGAGATCAAGACCATCCTGGCCAACATGGTGAAACCCCATCTCCACTAAAAATATAAAAATTAGCCAGGTGTGGTGGTGCACACTTGTAGTCCCAGCTACTCAGGAGGCTGAGGCAGGAGAATCCCTTGAACCCAGGAGGCGGAGGTTGCAGTGAGCCAAGATTGCACCACTGCACTTCAGCCTAGGCAATAAGAGCAGAAAAGAAAGAAAAAAAAAGAAGTAAAGGAACCTCTTCAAACAAGCTGAAAGCACAAAAAGCACTTAAGTCCAAAAAGGAAACACGTGAAAATATAAAATCCGCTGGTAAAATTAAGGACACAGACAAATCCAGAATACTCCAATACAGTAATTTGGTATACAATCCACTCATAGCTCTTGTATGAAGCCCACAAGACAAATATATCAAAAATAATAACATCTACAGTAACCTGTTAAGAGATAGGCAACATAAGAATATGTAAATAAAGACAACATAAAGTCAAAATATAGAGGTCCCCACATTTGCAGTTAACATGTTGCAGAGGTTTTTCATTTTTTCTTGATTTGTTTGTTTCTATTCTTTTCTTTGTAATCTAAGTTGTCATCTCTTTAAAATAACTTGTTATGTCTATAAGATCCTTTTAGTAAGCCTCATGATAACCACAATGTGAAAACCTATAATAGATTCACTTTTTAAAAGAAAAGAAACAAATTAAAACATACTACCAGAGAAAATAACCAAAAAGGAAGACAATAAGAAGAGAAAAGCCACAAAACAACCAGAAAACAAGCAACAAAATGACAGTAGTAAATCCTTACTGCCCAATAAAAATACGACTTAGACTCCAATTTTCCAATTAAAAGCCATAAAATGGCTAAATGGATAAAGAAACATGACCCAAATATGTGCTACCTACAAGAAACCCACTTCACCTATAATGACATGCATAGACTGACTGAAAGTGAAAGAGTGAAAAAAGATATTGTGTGCTACTTGACACCAAAACAGAACAGGAACAGGTATACTTACATCGTGCAAAACAGACTACAAGTCCAAGAGACAAAGAAGGTCACCATATATGGTAAAAGAGACAATTCAGCAAGAGAATATAAATGGAAAATCTATGTATGATAAAGGAGACAATTCACCAAGAGAATATATCCATGCACCCAACATAGGAGCTCCCAAGTACATAAAGCAAACATTAATAGATCTAAAGGGAGAGAGAGATTTCAACACAATAATAGTATACAACTTCAACAACTCACTCTTAGTAATGGACATATCATCCAACGGAAAATCAACAAAGAAAATCAGAGTTAAACTACACACTAGAGCAAATAAGCCTGACAATAACAGATACTTTAACCCAATGACTGCAGGATACACATTCTTTTCATCAGCACAGGGGACATTCTGAAGAACAGACCATATCTTAGGCTACAAAACAAGTCTCAACAAATTCAAAAAAGTAGAAATCATATCAAGTATTTTTTCTTATCTTAATAAAATAAAACTAGAAATCAATAATAAAAGGAACCTCAGCAAATGTACAAACATATGAAAATTAAACAACATGCCCTTGAAGAACGAAAGGTTCAATTACAAAATTTTTTAATTTATTGAAACAATGAAAATGGAAACATAACATATCAAAATATAGAATGCAGCAAAAGCAATAGCAAGAAGGAATTTTATAGCAATAAAAGCCTATGTCAAAAAAGCAGAAAGACTTCAAATAAATAACCTAACAATGCACTAAAAGAACTAGAAAAGCAAGAGCAAACCAAACTCAAGATTAATAGAAGGGAAAAAATACTAAAGATGAGAGTAAAAAATAAATGAAATTGAGACTAAAAAAACAGAGGACAAACAAAATTAAAAGTCTATGTTTTGAAAAGATAAAAATGACAAACCTTTAGCCAGACTAAGGAAAAAGAAAAGACCCAAATAAATAAAATCACAAATGAAAAAGGAGACATGATAGCTGAGAATACAGAAATACAAAGACCATTAGAGATTATTATGAACTACCATAGAGTAATAAATTGGAAAACCTAGAAGAACTGGATACACTCCTGGACACATAAAACCTACTAAGATTGAACCATGAAGAAAGAGAAAACCTCAGCAAACTAATAACAAGTAATGAGATAGAAGCCTTAATTTAAAAAAAGGTTTCCCATCAAAGAAAAGCCCAGGCTAGGCATGGTGGCTCATACATGTTATCCCAGCAGTTTGGGAGGCCAAGGCAGGAGGATCATTTAAGGCCAAGAGCTCAAGACCAGCATGCACAGCACAGCAAGAACCCGTCTCTATAAAAAATAAAAATTAAAAAAAAATTAGCTGTGTGTGGTGGTGCATGCCTGTAGTCCTAGCTACTTGGGAAGCTGAGACAGGAGGATCACTTCAACCAAGGAATTCCAGGCTGCAGTGAGCTATAATCACACCACTGCACTCCAGTCTGGGCAAAAGAGCAATGACTTGTCTCTATTTAAAAAAAAATTTTTTTTAAGCCATGACCTGATGCTTTTATTACCAAATTCAACCAAACATTTAAAGAAAATCTAATACCAATTCTATTCAAATTCTTCACAAAATGTCGAAGAGGAGGGAATCCTTCTAAACTCATTCTGTGAGGCCAGCATTACCCTGATACTAAAATGATACTAAAATCAGACAAAGACACAAAAAGAAAGAAAACTGTAGACTAATATTACTGATAAAAATAGATGCAAAAATTCTCAACAAAAACTACCAAACTGAATTCAGCAACTTATCAAAAAGAACATTCACTGTGATCAAGTGGGAGTCATCCCAGCGATACAAGAATGGCTCCACACATGCAAATCAATAAATAAAATATATCACATTAACAGAACCAAGAACTAAAACCATGTAGTCATTTCAATAGATGCTGAAAAAGTATTTAATAAAATTCAGCATCCTTTTATGAGAAAAAACCCATAAACTGGGTATAGAAGGAACATATCTCAAAGTAATTAAGGTCACAGTGACAAATCCACAGTTGACTGATCATACTGAACAGGCAAAAATTGAAAGCCCATCCTTTAAGATCTGCAGCAAGTCAAGGATGCCAACTTTCACCACTTTTATTCAACATAGTACTGGAAATCCTGGCCAAAGCAAATAGGCAAAAGATAAAAATAAAGCATATTTAAATTGAGAGAAAGAAGTCACATTAGCCTTGTTGACAGCTGACATAATCTTATACTTAGAAAATCCTAAAGACTCCACCAAAAAAGGATTAGCACTGATTAACAAATTCAGTAAAGTTGCAGGATACAAAACCAACATACAAAAATCAGTAGCACTTATATACCCCAGAAATCAAGAAAGTAATTCCATTTACAATAGCTACAAAGAATATAAAATACTTAGGACTCAATCTAATCAAAGAAGTAAAGATCTCTACAAGAAAAACTATAAAATACTGAAGAAAGAAATGGAAAAGGAAATGCAAAAATGGAAAGACATTCCAGTTTATGGGTTGGAAGAATTAGAATTGTTAAAAATGACAATTCTACTCAAAGCAATTTACCAATTCAATGCAATCCCTATCAAAAAACCAATGACATTTTTCACAAAAAATAGAAAAAAGAATCCTAAAATTTATATGGACCCACAGAAGACCCCCAATACCCAAAGCAATCCTGAGTGAAAAAACGAAAGCTGGAAGCATCACACTACCTGATTTCAAAATATACTACAAAGCTATAGTAAGTAAATCATCATGGTATTGGCATAAAAACAGGTATGTAGACCAATGGAACAGAATAAAGAACCTAGATATATATTCACTCATTTATGGCCAACTCATTTTCAACAAAAGTGCCCACAATATACAATGAGGCAAGGACAGTTTCTTCAATATATGGTGCTGGGAAAACTGAATAACCATATGTAGAAGAAAAAAACTAGACCCCTATCTCTCCCCATATACAAAACTCAAACAAAATGGATTAAAGACTTAAATCTAAGACTTGAAACTATAAAAATACTCAAAGAAAATATTGGGGAAATGCTCCATGGCATTGATCTGGGCAAAGATTATTTGTGTAAGACCTCAAAAGCACAGGCAACTAAAGCAAAAATCAACAAATAGGATTATCAAGCTAAAAAGCTTCTGCACAGCAAAGGAAATAATCAACAAAGTGAAGACATAACCCACATAATGGGAGAAAATATTTGAAAACTATCCATCTGACAAGGGATTGAATAGCCAGAATATATAAAGACCTCAAACAATACAGTAGCAAAAAAAAAAAAAAAAATTCAATTTTTAAATGGGTAAAAGACCTAAACACAAATATCTCAAAAGAAAACATACAAATGGCCAACAGGTATATGAAAAAATGCTTAACATCCCTAATTATCAGATAAATGCAAACTAAAACCACAATATGATATCATCTTACCCCAGTTAAAATGGCTTTTTTCAAAAATACAAGGAATAATGAATGCTAGCAAGAATGTGGAGAAATGGGAACTCTCATACACTGTGTTTGGGAATGTAAATTAGTACAGCTAGTATAACAATTGTATGGAGTTTCCTCACAAAACTAAAAATAGAACTACTATATGATACAGCAATTCCACTACTGGGTATATATCTAAAAGAAATGAAATCAGTATATTGAAGAGATGTTTGAACTGTTATGTCTATTGCAGCATTATTCACAATAACCAAAATATGGAATCAACCTAAGTGCCCATCAGTGAATGAATGGATAAAAAAAGTGGTATATATGAACAGTGGAATGCTATTCAGCCATAAAAAGAATGAAATTCTGTCATTTGCAGCAACATAGATGGAACTGAAGGTCATTATGTGAAGTGAAGTGAAGTAAGTCAAGCACAGAAAGACAAATATCACATGTTCTCATTCATATGTGGGAGCCAAAACAGTGAATTTCATGAAGATAGACAGTAAATTGGTGGTTACCAGAGGCTGGGAAAGGTGGTGAGTAGGAGGGGATGAAGAAAGGTTGATTAATGAGTATAAATAAGCAGTTTGATAGAGGAAATAAGACCTAGTGTTTGATAGGTGAGTAGCGTGACTACAGTTTACAGTAACCCATTGTATATTTCAAAGAGCTATAAGAGAATAATCCGAATGTTAGCATAAAGAAAAGACAAATATTTGAGGTGATGGATACCCTAATTACACTGATTTGGTCTTTACAAATTGTATAAAGGTATTACATTACCACATGTACATCCATATGTATATCCATTATGTATCCACAAAAAAATAAAATATTTTAAAAAGAAGGTGGAAGACCTAGATTCCTTTCCACTTAAGTAAGGAAAGATAAACAGTTGGCAATGTTTTGCCTGATAAGAGGAGTGAAAACTATGCACATGTTTAATAGCCCATTCTACTTGACCATATATTTGAAAAAGTGTCCTGTATGAAAGAGAGTACACTGATTCGGGTTTTGAGATTAGGGGAGTAGAGACAAGGAGTAAGGTAACCATCAATGGAACAAATGAGAGAAAGATAATATGAAAGTAGTTTTTATTCCAGTAAACTTAAAAAAAAATTTTTTTAACACTAAAGTGAACTTCTGTGATTTTCCTGTCACAAAAAGATATTTAATGGTAAGAATAGCAGCTGAATAGTAATTATTCCAGTACAAGCACTGCATCAAATCCTTTACTTGTGTTGTAATTTAATCCTAGCAATATTTTATGCAAAACACACCAGAAATCATCTTTACTGATACTTTTTTTATTTTTGTTTTTTGAGATGGAGTCTCACTCTGTCACCCAGGCTGGAGTGCGGTGGTATGATCTCAGCTCACTGCAGCCTCCAACTCCCGGGTTCCAGCGATTCTCCTGCCTCAGCCTCCAGAATAGCTGGGATTACAGGCATGCACCACCACATCCAGCTAATTTTTGTATTTTTAGCAGAAATGGAGTTTCACCATGTTGGCCAGGCTGGTCTTGAACTCCTGACCTCAGGAGATCCGCCCGCCTTGGCCTCCCAAAGTGCTGGGATTACAGGCGTGAGCCACCACAACTGGCCAATACTTTATTTAAATAAATATTTGACAACATCTATCCAGTTTAATGTATTCTACAAAAGAAATCCCAAGGACACAAAATATTTTCCTTTTAAAATGGTTTAATATATGCACACATAATGTTTTATGTTTTATTTTCTTTTCTATCTTTAATTTTGTTATTGCTATTATTCCTAAGTTGAATGCTTTCATTATTTTTCAATCTTTTATTTTCTAAGAAAAATGCATTTTAAAACTGCAAAATTTCTTCTGAGTATTGCTTTGACTATGTCCCATTTGTTTTGATAAGAGTCCTCATAATTTATTTCTAAATAGTTTTGCTTTGCATTTATACCAAGAACGTAGAGGAATATTTTACACTTCCAAGTGGACAGATTTACATGTGTGTGTTTATGTGGCTAGCACTTTCGATAATTTCCATTTTTATTGCATTGCACTCGGAGAATGCAACTTGTATGACCCCATTTACTTTGGAATTTGTTGATATTTTCTCTGTGGCTCAACATATGAACTGATTGTGTAAATTTCGGTATTTTTTTTAAATGTGTTGTCTCTGTTGAATACCAAGTTTTACATATATCTATGAGATATGTGTATGTTATTCAAATGCTATTATTATATAATACCTTCTTTTTGTGATTTAGTCTTAATTTTTATGCATCATTAAGTTCTCCTTATATTTCTATCAGTTTTGTATATTTTGAAGTTGTTAGATTCACGAAGTTAAGTGACTTCTTAGTGAACTCTACTTTTTTTTTTTTTTTTTGAGATGGAGTTTCACTCTTGTTGCCCAGGCTGGAGTTCAGTGGCACCATCTCAGCTCACTGCAACCTCTGCCTCCTATGTTCAAGCGATTCTCCTGCCTTGGCCTCCCGAGTAGCTGGGATTACAGGCACCCACCATGCCCGGCTAATTTTTGTATTTTTAGTAGAGATGGGGGTTTCACCATTTTGGCCAGGCTAGTCTTGAACTCCTGACCTCGTGATCCGCCTGCCTTGGCCTCCCAAAGTGCTAGAATTACAGGCGTAAGCCACCACATCCGGCCATGAACTATACTTTTAATCAATATAAATATGTCTCATTTTTCCTTTTATGCATTTGGCCTTAAATTCCATTTTATTTTATGTTGATACTCTAATACCAGCTTATTTAAACTTAACTTTAAATTTTTGAATAGTGTTATATTCACAGAGTTCAACCTTGAAAATGTACAAAAGCTATCTAAAGAAGTAGACTTTTCATTCTGGTATCCCCCAGACACAGAATTTCTCTCCCAAGACACAGTGTTATCTGTATGTTGAATATATATCTGGATTGGGGTTTGGGCAGGGAAAGCAGACATGTGCTTGAGCCACCATCTTGATTCAGACTGTGAATATTATTCCAGTGGTGTGAATGCAGCTAGAATACATTCTCTTGCATCAGCCTAGAGTTGCAAATTCACATGTTGGGCCCAAGGAGAATGTCTTGTGGTCTATCTTAGGCCCTGTGGTCTAGGGAAGCCATTCTGTATTCCGCAACCTACGCCATTTTCTAGCTTGGTGATGGGGAAGGGAAGTAGGAAGGCGGGAGTCGCAGTAGAATCCGGGAGGTGTTGACATGGATTTGGGCCCTGAAATTATCCATTTTGAAGAAATTTATTTCTTGAAATACCCACTCATGAGAGACTTTCTGATGTTTCAAGACTATTAGGCTCAACAAAAATCAACCAATCAACAGTTTTGACTGATACTATTGTCTCGATGTGGATAAGCCTTATAGACACAAGCTGGTTTCTCCTCCTGAGGAGCTTAAAATTTAGAGGAGGCTAGAAGTATTCAGAAAACAAGTAATAACATGAGGAAACATAAAACCAAATGTATGCCTCAGGATCATCCTTTTGGTCTTAGAAAAGCGGTAAATTCACAGAACTCCTATATACATATGTGAGTAATATATATGCCTATATATCTCTCTCGTTAAATGGAGCATTATTTCCTGCTGGCTGTTCTTTGCACATAGCATTTGAAAAACAGCCCCATGATGTTAAAGGGAATCACACCCAAAGTTTGATTTGTATTAGCTGGCCATGGACAGTTGTACCACAGATGAAGAATTAACTCCTCTCTTTCATTTATCATTTTCTTATTTTTTCCCCATTCTGGATCTGATCCAGTCTTCCTTTTATCTCTCTCCCCATCCCTTTTCTTTCTTTCTTCACTATCCTTCTTCCACTACTTCTGATGAAGTATTCTCAACAAGCATTCTGAACAAACCCTCCTCTGTGGGCCTCCCCCCTGAGAAATTAGGTGGCTGTGTCAATGCCTCTGATGCCTATTTTTACACTCGTGTTTGTCCGGAGTCTGACGTGGTTTATCACAGTCTCTCCAAAGGCCTATTGTTCAGCACTTCAAGAAGAATGTTGTTATATTGACTGTTAGTGCGTCAGCCCGGCTCTCTCTGGAGGAGCTCTTGGATGAAATTAGATAATTTCCATTAGGAGACCGTGCATTATTAGTCCCCGGTGCCAAACTGGAGAATGAGCCACGATGACTATTTCTGGCCAGGCTCACCCCAGGAAGGAACCTTCTTGGCTTTAATGGGATTTTGCTATTGTTGGTTGCCTTCTGTTTGACACCAGGCCAGCCCAGGGTTGAAAATTGTTTAGAAAGCTGCATGAAATATAATAGAGCCCCAGCCATTTGCTGAGGCACATTCCTGCACAATGTTTATTTTGAAGAAGAGAAAAAAATATATTGTCCTTGGCAGACAACAATTAAAAAAAAAGAAAGAAAGAAAGCAGTAACTTGAATCTCTGACCATATGCTTCTTGTTGCCAGTTGTGTTTAAAAACTCCCTGCTGGTATCAGAGAATTTCACACTAAAGTGATAAATCTTTTGTAATATTTATAAGCATCTTCACTACAGACCCAGGAAGATATTTGAAGTCATTAGGACTTTCAAGTTTGAGGCTGTTTTAAATGAGTGGATGATGAGGAGGGGAGGACTGAAAGAATATTCCAGGCTCACAGTGGTCCCAGTCTGGGCCCCAGATGTCGAGTTTACAAAAATCCCTCTGCCCTTCTCTCTGGTAAAAAAACCCTTTCTCACCCAATTCTAGGATCTGAGCCTTTGTGAGCTGGTTGTGTTCTGAGCAGAGTTAATCAATAAAGTGGTGGAGGATGGTAGAAATAAAACTGTTATTCAGTATTAATGACATTCTAAGGATCGGATTTCGATCAGAGTTGTGGTGGGAATTTTAGGGCTTTTTGATTCAATAAAAGCTGGCTCATCATGAGAGTTGACTATAGGGCAAAAGTTGTCTCTATTTTGGCACTGCTATGGCAAGAAATGCCTAGGAATATTGAAATGTTGGACACCTTTGAATGAGATTGAAAACTGCTTTCCCTAAATTGCTTTCTTACAATCGTGCTTAGTGTTGCAGGCTTAGCCTTCTTTTATTGTCCAGTCCCATTGGCGCTAAGTGTGCATGCAAGAAAATGGTAAACAGAACAAGACAAAACAAAACCTAAGGTGGGGTCTCAATAGACAATCCTTGAAAAAGCAATTAAAATGTATTTATAAGAATTCCTTCGCTGAATGAAAATGCTGTTTCCCAAGACTGTTTAAAGATATAATCTTCAAGTCAAGAAGCCAATTCCATCAATTGACATTTAGATGTCTTCTGACTTGTTTCCTCTCAATTATTAGGCTTTAGCCTTGGCCGTTTCCTCTTTAGTTCTTTCAATAAATAATATGCACAACTAAGTCTTGACTGTCAACAACAATGGGGGAGAGGGGAAGCAGAGATAATTAAAAGATAATCACCAAAGCTAACCACCAAATCAACTTTAGACATAAATGTCATCCTTTTCCCATGAAATCTTTCATCAGAAATGCTGACCCATGGGCCAAAACTCACTGATGGGTGGTGTGTGACCCCTGCACAAGAGGAAAAGGAGACAGGCAATTCCAAAATGCATGTGGCTCATATATAGACCCTCCTCTGGCTCTGCCTAGATAACTAGGTCCTGTTTTAGCCTAAAGGAGACCAAAGCATCCACGGTGCTAGGAATGAGTTTCACATGGCAGACAGAATTCTAAGATGATTCTCAAATTCTTGCCCCATGGCAGGTGGAATTCTAAGACGATCCTCAAATTCTTGCTCTATGGTGTACTTGCTATACATAATTCCCTCCCTATGAGTGTGGACGAGTCCTATGAATAGGGTGGGATATCATTCCTGTGATTAGTCTACATTATATTTCAAAAAATGAAGAGATTTTGCAGATGTAATTGAGGTCCCAAATCATCTGATTCTGAGTGAACCAAAAACAAGGTTATCTTGCAAGGGTTTGACTTAATCAAATCAAAGTCAAATCAAATTAAAGGAGGCATGTGTCCTTCCTCAGGAAAGAGGCACTGCCTTAGTCCCTTGGAGCTGTTATGGCAAAGTACCACAGACAGAGTGACTTGTAAACAATAGAAACGTATTTCTCACAGTTCTGGAGTCTGGAAGTCCAAAATCAGAGTGCCAGCATGGTTAGGTTCTGGTGAGGGCTCTCTTCCTGTTTTGTAGACAGCTGCTTTCTCAAATGACAGAAAGAGAGCTAAAGAGCTCTCTGGAGTTCCTTTTATAGAGGCACTAATCCCATTAATGAGGGCTCCATCCTCATGGCCTAATAACCTCTCAAAGGCCCCATCTCCTAATACGATCACATTGCGGGTTAGGATTTCAACATACAGATCTGGGGGAGACCACAAACATTCAGTCCATAACAGATGCTCTCCTGCAGCTCTTAAAAAGCAAACAGCCATGCTGTCAACTGCCTCTGGAGGGAGGCAGCATCTAGGAGTTGAGGACCTTGGTCCTACCCTAGGGAGGAACTGAATTCTGCCAATACCCTACATGAGCTTGGAAGTGGATCCCAAGCTCCAGATGAAAATGCAGCTGACCAACACGTTGTGCCTTGTGAGACTCTGAGCAGAGGACATAGTTAAGCCATGCCCAGATGCTTGAATGATGAAACCATGAGATGGTAATGTATGTTGTTTTACACCACTAAACTTGCTGTAATTTGTTACACTGCTATGATAGATAACTAATAACCACCCTGGGGACAACGTGACCAGTTCCGAAGGTCTGAAAGCTCTGAGTCTGTTGATGCTGCAGGGCTCCAGATGGCAGTTTATCTGTGGGCTTAAACCTACAGGGGGCTGGAGGCTTTTCAGAGACTGTGCCTGAGATCTCTCAATTGCCTTCAGCTGGACATGGCTGGTTGCCTGGGGTTCCTGAGGTCTTGAGGAAGCATTGGCTATTTTCTACCTGAAGCAGCCTTGCAGAGAGTGGAAATGACACACCATGAGGCCACACCAGTCTGGGAAGGAAAGTGCCTTTTGATATTTATTAACCATGTAACTTGGTCAAGTCATTTAAGCTCTTGGAATCTCAGATGTGTCAAAGGGAGATAATATAATTTTTAGAGTTATTTATAGAAGTAAATAAATAATCTATATGAAACACCTAACCCAGAGACTGGAATATAACATGAATTTTCTTTAAACTTAGCTGAAGTGCTGTCAGACAGCCTTAGTTCAATTCTGCCTCTGCTGCTTGCCAGTATGTTACTTAACTGCTCTCTGCTTCCATATGATCGTGAATAAAATGAAAATCACATTCGTACTTATTGTATACAGTTGTAAGTATTAAATAAAATAATTCAAGTAAAGCACTTATCATCTGCGTGGCAGATGTATGTTAATCTGTGTAGTTATTACCCCTTCGCTCCCAACGCCCAAACTGGAATTCTTCACTTCCTCTTCCATAGTCTCATGAACTAATTGAATTTCTAAGATAGCACTTCTCATATTCTCAGATACCTGTATTATAAGAAGTTGCATGCATTTCTTTCTCTCCCACTCTACCTTTCACTTTATGAGGCAGGAGCTATAACTGATTTATTTCTGCAATCTACCCAGAGCCTTGTCTATTACCTTCCATGTAGCAGATGATCAAAAGCATTAACTTGACTGAAATTTGAATTAAATTGAACAGAGCTAATGGCAGACAGGTGCTGCTTATGCACCCCAAGAAACACCAGTGACCTTGCAGAATCATTTGGTCTTTTCTTCTTGGTAGATCAAGTTGGACCAGATCAATCTGTCCCTAGCTTTGGTTGAAATATCCCTACATAAAGAGTTGTTTATATCATTCATCAATGGACCAAATGAGCATTTATTTTCTGGGAGATGTACATCTATAGCATCTAGTACATGCTTTGATGGTACAACCCAAGAGGCAGAAGCCACATTCCTCTTCTCAGAAACCTCCATGATAATGCAGGGAACAGTCTCCTAGTCCAGAACTCCTTTTGCTCTAATGTTGACCCTGCCCCAGCTCTGTTCGTACCTTCTCCTCTGAACTCAGGAGAGACTCCCCAAAACAGCTGCTCGCCATCCTCAGCCACACGACCCTCACATAATTAAGACCCATTACTGAATCACCCTCAGCCCTTGCCTCACTTAGGTTCTGCCTGGAAAACAAGGATATTGATGATGACCTGCCTGGTAGGGTGACTGTGAGAAATAACTCATTAAAATGGCTGCACAGTGCAATGAAAAGGCCAGAGAGTAAGATCAAGCAGCTCTCCCTGGCACTCCATTCATTTTCAAGGGAAAACAATTCCGGATCAGAGCTATAAAAAGAATGCCAAAGATAAAGCGAGCCTCTCTCCCCACCTCGGGTTATTTGTTTTCAATGAGGACCCAGGCACTTGCCTGCCTCCTTTTCAGCCTTTATCACAGCACATTTCTCATCTGTTCTTTTATTCATGCTGGGTCATTTTCTTTGTCTCCTGCTCAGAAATGTTTGATAAGAATCTAGCTGAGTGGCATTAGGAAAATCCGCTGCTCAACAAAGGAACCTGCCATTGTGACCCACGCACTTCAAAGCTCTCACAATATCTTATTTTTATTGTTTCTTTATGTTTTTCAAAAGTACGAACAATGTGGTTTGCGTCCTAGACCATCTGTGAGAAAATATATTTCTCATTAGTTGGATCCTGAACTGCCAATGACTAAAGAAAATGTATAGTAATTCATGTTAAGGTTTGTAAAAGTGCTTAATAAACTTTTTTCTTCAAAGTACAATAGCACTGATTAGGTACTTGGGTAGAAACCCAAGAGTCAAGATGTCACAACTAGATTGCTCCTGAGTTAATTTAGCATATCTTTATTAATTCAATATAACTGAGAGTGTAACAAATGCAAAGTACTATGATAGGCCTGAGGAGAGCAGGAAGAGCCTATGCTTTTCATAGGAAGGGCCTGACATGTCTATGAAGTATTACAGAAAAGGGACCAATGAATGGTATGGACAGGCTTCACAATTATGAGGATTACTCTAAACAGTGCACAGGGCTAGTTTAACAGATCAAGTTAGTCAAAACAAAATTGATAATACATTACAGAGAATAGGAATTAAAGGAAATTCTCCAAATAGCAAGGAGGCATAAACTGAAAGGAAATGGTAAAGTGGCTCCTGTGATTTGTTCATAGAAGTAGAATTAATTGGGCAAACTCAGCAAAAGGTAGTTATTCTGAACTTTCCTCAGCTCAAATACCATCCTTGGCCTTCTCCAGTGATATACTAACACTTACTCACTGGGGTTAGTTTCCTGGACTATAAGGTGAGATCAGAGGATGTTCCTAGTTCCTATCTCATTCAAACTATTTTCCCAGCATCTAGCAAGGTGCCTGGTGCACAGGCAAGTATGTGTTTTATGAATGAATCAAATGAAACCCTGAGACTAAATGGCATCTTGAAAGGGACTCCACGTTATGTTTCCTTTCTTCCACCAACTCCTGTTTTTGGGACACCAGTGGCAAATATTTAACTTAATCATATTTTTCTGTCCATGTCATATCGTCATCATCATCCCTTGCAAGGCTCCTTTCTTATGTTATTTTCCTTTATTATTTTCTCCTTTTATTCTTCCAGACTGACTTTCATTCATTTCTCTCCCATAAGCCCCCACTCCTGGGTATCTAATTTATGTTCTTAGTTAGGTCCATACCTGTAAATATCATGATATTATTGCATATATGTGATTAATGTACACAAATAGTATTTACCTGTGGATCTCGTTATATTCATTACTTTTTCATGCAAAAATATATTTTTGAGATTTAGTCATGTTGTCCTTTGCAGATAGATAGATTGATTGATAAGATAGATGACAGATAGATAGATAGATAGATACATACATACATACATACATAAATACATAAATTTAAAAATTCTGACTCCTGCATTGTATTCCATTATTTGTGCCTGACATCTTATAACTATTCCTTCCTTGGGAAGAGACTTATGGTTGCCTTTAATTACTCACTATTTCAATTGCCTCTACTAAACAATCTTTTCCCTGTGGATTTTGCTGGTAACTTATAATTTTGATACAATTTCAAATTTAAAGAAAAGTTGAAAGAATAGTGCAAGAAATGCCCATATACTCTTTACCTAGATTTATTAATCATTTAATATTTTGCCCCATTTACTTCATTACTTCCTATTTTTATCTATTTATATGTATGCACTTTTAATCATTTGAGAGTAAACTGGATATAGCAGCCCCTTTATCCCTAAATATTTCAATGTTTATTTCCTTAAAAACACAAACATTCTTTTATAGGTCACAGTTCCATTATCAAAATCTGGATATTTAACACTGACATAATACAATACTATTATGTAATCTACATTGTATATTCAAATGGTAACATTTGTCCAAGTACTGGGCACAGAGCTATTCTGCTCTCCCAAACCAGTATCCAGTCCAGGATTATGCACTGTGCTGTGTTGGCTTATCTCTTTAACCTCCTTTAATTTGGAACAGTTTCTCAGCCTTTTTTCTTCACCTTGACTCTTCTGAAGAGGACAGATCAGTTATTTTGTAGAATATTCTTCAGTTTGGGTTTATCTAAAGTTTCTTGATGTAAGGTGACAACTGCCATATTTCTCCACTGTAAGGGTAGTATTTTCGCCTTTGTGACTAATAAGTAATATTTTGCAAGATCCTTTGAGACAATGTAAATGTTCTTTTCTTCCCTAAATTTTCACTCTTCCGTTTTAGCACCCATTGATAATTTTCTAACTCCAACATTCCTTCTATTGTAAGGAAGAGCTTGTTCTTTACCCATTTTTATTTATTTATTCATTGACTGATAATATCAATATAGACTGATGGATTTTCATTTTGTTGAATGAGTTTAATTTATTACTATTCAATTATAAAATTATAATAGATTTGGTCAGTGACAGCCACTTCAGGTTAGCTCCAATATGGTTTTAACATATCCTCATTACTGGACAAGCACTTCCTGACTTTTTGGGACAAACAAGATGTTCTAGGCTCATTGTTGACCTCTGCCCCAGTCCTGGAATCAGCCTTTTCTCCAAAGAACTCTGATTTCTTTTAATGGAAGGTGGTATTTAGAAACCAAGATCTGGGCATTAGATAGAATCATTGCCACTGATGTGGCATGGCTTTTAGGTCTTTTCAAGTGATGGTGGCTAGGAAATACATATAATATGTAATGTATTTTATTACACTGATGTTCAGACTGATACCACTAATCTCAATTCAACAACACAGGGTACATTCTACTCATCCTTCTTGCTGTGTTTGTAAACTCCAACAATGGGAAATCTGGCTCCCATTATCCTCAATCTTTTTGCTCTTTTGCTAACCATTACTACTTCAATAAGCAAACTTCATAAGTTTAATGTTTGCTTACAGTTCTTTTTCATATACAATCTTTAGAAGTGAAATGCACAGATCTTAAGTGTGCAATTTGATGAGTAATGGCAAATGAAATCACCCATCCAACCACACAGCTATCAAGATATAAGGCATTTCCATGATCCCAGAAAGTTCTTTTGTCAACCACCTTCCCACTAGCAGCCATTTCTTATATTTTATTTTTTTCACCGTAGATTTTTGTCTGTTTTCCTGTTCTTGGCCTCATATAAATGGGATCATAAAGTATCTATTCCTTTTTGTTTTGCCTCTTGCTCAGCATGTCTGAGACATTGATCCACGTTGTTGTGTGTGCTAACAGTTCTTTCCTTTGTATTGTTCAGTAGTATACCATTGTATGACCATACCACATTGATCTATCTATTCTTCTATTCATAGACATTGGTTTCCAGTTATTGTCTATTATGAATAAAGTTGCTATAAACATTCTTGTAAAGTCTTTTTGTGGACTTACGTTTCACTTCATTAATCTTCCAAAATAACCAATTCTTTATTTTGTTAGTTGTCTCTATTATTTTTCTATTTTCTATGTGATTGATTTCTTCTCTTATCCCTAGCATTTCTTTCTTTATATTTACTCTGGGTTTAATTGTTCTTCTTTTTCTAGTTGCATAAGTAGAAACTTGGGTTTTATATGACCTCCCAAAGGGCTGGGATTACAGGCATGAACCACCGCACCCGAATGACTGATTATTTTTAGCATTCCATTTTATCTCCTCTACTGGCTACTTAGCTTTGCCTCTTTGCAAAAAAATTTGCTAAACAAATTTTTTGTTTAGCAGTTGTTCTAGGGATTGTATATGCATCCTTAACTTATTACTTAGGGCTAATATTGCATGAAATATAAGAGCATTGCAACAGTATAATTCCATATGTCCACTTCCAGCCTTTGTGCTATTGTTACATACATATTATATCTCAATACATTATAAACCCCCAAAAAGAGTACTATAAGTTTTGCTTTAAACAGTCATATATTTTAAAGAAATGAAAGGAAGAAAAAATATTTTCATCCTGCTGAACTCTTTATTTCAACTATTATATTTTTTCTACCCTGTATTTCCATTTGGCTCCTATTCGTAATTTATATCTGCTTCATGTTTCCAACATCCTTTATTAGAACTTTGAAAATATTTATTACATTTATTTATATTCCTGTTCTTCCCAGACCCTTAATTCTGCTTCCTCTGGTGTATGTCATTCAGTTTTTGGCCTTTCTTTCCTGATGCCTGTGTTCCTCAGAATTCTCTTTTTTTTCCTTCTGAAATCCTATCAGCTACCTTTACTGTTAGTATATACCTTGGAGGAGAGTCAAATGCCTAGATTGCATAGCCTCCAAGTGAGTTGGGAAAGGGGCACGCCTCTAAGCACTTCAGGGTGATGTTGCATTCCGCTGTAATTCCTGGGTATGTAGTCATGCCCAGAACCTCCACTCAGGCACTGCTCTCTTCAGAGGCTGTCTTTCTCGGTGGTAATCTCTAAGCCCAAAGCATCAGCAGGACATTGCTCTCATATGTCATACTGCTCTTATATTTCATGCAATATTAGCTCTAAGTGATAAGTTAAAGATGCATATGCAATCCCTAGAACAACTGCTAAAAAAATAATAATAATAATACAAAGAGGTAAGTAAAGGAGGTAGAGGAGGTAAAATGGAATGTTAAAAAGGTTTTGGTAAGGGAATCCTCAGAGTGGCCTGTCCAGCAAACCTCTATTTACTATCCTACTCAGGATCTAGGATCTTATTCTGTTGCCTTTGAGAAGCACAACTATTTTCCTGTCCTGTAGGGTCAATGTGGTGGGCAGTGATCCACCCAAATAAACATGAAGGAAAGATAGAAACCAACTGGCAAGCACTTTTCAGGCACAACTCTAGTGTGTTAGTCAAGGTTCTCCAGAGAAACAAAACCAACAGGAGACTAACTGGCTCACAGGATTATAGGGGCTGGCCAAGAAGTCTCAAGGTCAGTAGTCAGCAATTGAAGACCCAGGAGAGCTGAAGTGTCATGAACAGTCTGAGTTCAAAGACCTGAGGACCAGGAGAGTTGATGGTATAAATTCCAGCCTGAAAACTGGCAGGCTCAAAGCCCAGGAAGAGCCGATGTTTTAGGTCAAATCCAAAGGTAGAAAAAGACTGATGTTCCTGCTCAAATAGTCTGGCAGAAGAATTTTCCCCTTTCTCGGTCTTTTTGTTTTAGCCAAGCCTTCAACTGATTAGATGAGGCCCACCGTATTAGGAAAGGCAATCTGCATTACTCAGTCTACTAATTCAAATGCCAACCTTATCCAGAAACATCCTCACAGACAAACCCAGGATAATGTTTGATCAAATGTCAAGGCATCCTTGGTCCAGCCAAGCGGACAGAAAATTACTCATCACACCCAAAGTGTCTGTGACATTTTGCCCTCCCCCACTCTCACCCTTACCATGTCTCCCACCCTCACCATGAAAATCTCTACAGTTTTTCTCTTTGTTTTCAGGATCTGGCAACTTCCTCTCACTTTAAGATTGGGCTTTGGGAGGAAGCCAATATCCTGTGCTAGTTCACCACCTTTTTTAAAACTAGAAGGTTTCAAAGCATTTAATTTCTACCTGATATAGGAAACTCCTAATTGTAGGATTACTCTAAGACATTTCTTTAAAAGGTACAGAAGACTCATTAGCAGTTTTCCAACCTCTCTGACCTGAAAGAAATATAAGACGAAAGCACCGACTTGTAATTAATCAAGTTGTGTCTGCCTGGTTTTCTGTGGGTGTGTTTTGTTTTTAATAAATGGCTGCTAATAGTTGAAATTCAATATACTAGCCATAAAAGAAATGTGACAGGTCATGGGCCAAAAGAAGTTAACTATAGGAAGTGGAAATTTTGAATAAGACAATGAGATTCAGTGAGTGATAAATATAGTATATCATGTGAGCTTTTAGTCCCTGAAGAAAATCATTTTATAGACTTAAAAGTTATTGATGGTGCCAGATTTCCCTTCCCCTGAGGGAGCACTTCCCAGCCTTTCATCCAAACCTTCCCTTGTTCCACACCCTCCACTCCTTTTCCTAGTGGGTTTCTGAAGTCCCAGTTAGAGAATGCTGCAGGGTGAACAGAGAGGCGCAGTGTGTCAGCCTAAAAAACAAATCCAAAGAAATCTGCCAAGCATCAAAGTGCTGTTAAAACCTGGAGCTGCACTCTGGTGTGGTCAGTTTGTGTTTTATGTTGCATTTCAAGATGTTTGGAGTAGCCCCTTGGTTCTTGAAGAAGAGGGAAGTAGATGAGATTTCCACTGCACTATTACTCATTCCTTTGTCCTGTGGAGAGCAGAGTTATGGCTACTGTTGCAGAAGGAGGCATGATTATGTTTACTCATATATTTCCTTGTGTTTTTCTTCCTACCAGACCAGGTGGTCTCAGAAGAGGCGACTGGTTGCCAGGATGCACAGTCTGTGAAACCCAGAAGTAACTCTGGAGATCCTCCAATTACCTCTCACTTTACAGTGGAGGAAACCGAGGCCCAGATGGAGTCAGTAGTTTACTTGAGATCTCACAGTTGCAGAAGTGAACTAGAAGCCAGGTGATCTGATTCCTAAACCAATGGATTTTTCATTACGCTGAGACTTCACTTTAAGATTTTCCTTTAAGTCCTTTAAGACTTTCACCTGTTACATGAGAGTATGTTATTCATCTTGATTTGTTTTAGGTTTTTTGTTTGTTTGTTTGTTTGTTTGTTTTTTTGAGATGGAGTTTTGCTCTTGTTGCCCAGGCTGGAATGTAAATGGCGTGATCTCAACATACTGCAACCTCTGCCTCCCAGGTTCAAGCGATTCTCCTGCCTCAGCCTCCCCAGTAGCTGGGATTACAGGCACCCGCCACCACGCCTGACTAATTTTTTTGTATTTTTAGTAGAGACGGAGTTTCAACACGTTGGTCAGGCTGGTCTCAAACTCCTGACCTCAGGTGATCCGCCCACCTCAGCCTCCCAAAGTGCTGGGATTACAGGCATGAGCCACCATGCCCAGGCTTTGATTTTTTTTTTTTAAATGAATTAATGGCCTTGGCTTACAGAGGTAATGCTTTTATTCCTATTTATTTCTACAGTTTGCTCCTTTAAATTATTCCTTTATTGGTGGTGGGGAAGTTACTGGGTAGAAATAAAGTAGCCTAATTTGAAATGACTAGCCTTAGCTTGTATTTTTTGATGCAAGGGTTTATAAAGCCAGAGTTGAGGAAAAGCTAGAGATGGGGCACAGAGACCTGCCTGTGCTTTCCCAACCCTGAACGACACACAGTCAGTGGGCTGTTCACTCAGTTGTCAGCCTATGTGCTTTCCTAGAGCTACTGTGATGTGTCAAGTTGTGTACAATGCTGGGCATATAAAACTAGACTACATGATTTCATTCTTTAGGCAGCTGAGAAGACACAGTCCAAGGCATCAATTTCTTGCCAGCATGTTACATGCCATAATGGAAGTATACACAGGTGCTGTGGAAGCAAAAGAGAGACACCTAGCCCAGGAGACATTGATTATATCACACTATCGTTCTCATTTACACATGTGTTGGGTCTTAGTTATTTATTCTCCCCAGCATCCTACATAATACCAGCTCATGGTAGTTGACAAATAATTGTTAAATGGAAAGAATGTATAGCTAAGCATTACAGATTTTGTAAATTCAGTCTAGAATCAGAAAGGACCCAGTACTTTGCTTACACCCACAGGTAGCCAACCGGCAGCCACAGGCCTGAATCTGATCCGCTGTCTTCTGCTCATGCCATGGTTGCTGTTTTTGTTTTATAATTGAGCCATCTTTACTTAAAAATGCTAATTTCCAGCTTCTCATGTAAGACCAGAATATCTGAAAACACTTTACACTTATTCCAAAATGACTTCAACTGTTGGAGCTAAGTAGAACTTAGAGCCTATGATGATTAATTTTATATGTTGATTCGACTGGGCTAAGGGGTGCCCAGATGGCTGGGAAAACATTATTTCTGGGTGTGTCAGTGAGGGCATTTCTGGAACAGGTGTGAATCAGTAGACTGAGTAAAGATGATCCACCTTCACCAACGTGAATAGGCATCATCCAGCCCATTGAGGGATCAAATAAAGCAAAAAGGCAGAGGAAGGGTGAATTCTGTCTGCCAGAGCTGGGACATCTTCCCTTAGATACCAGAGCTCCTGATTCTCAAGCCTTTGGACTTTGGGACTTATACCATCGGTTCTCCTTGATCGTATGCCTTTGGATTCAGACTTAATTACGTCACTGGCTTTCCTGTTTCTCCAGCTTGTAGACAGCAGATAGTGGGTCTTCTAGGCCTCCATAATTGCATGAGCCAACTCCCATAATAAATCTTTTTACATATCTATCCAATGGGTTCCATCTCTCTGGAGAATGCTGACTAACACAGATCCCCTTCGATTAAGCACGAGCCCTGAGTTGGCCATTGTCCTACCTGTCATAATGGGAGAACTCTTCTCATTTGTGTTATGGGTCCTGGAGGCATTTGATTATTGGTCTGGACATTCACAGGAAAGCCATGTAGGAAATGCAAGCATACCCAGGAAAACTAGGAGAGAATTCCTGGAGTTCTAAGGTCTTGTAGAAGTGCAGTGTCAATGAATGCAGAATTGAGCCAAGCTGGAGAGAGGAAGGCTGGCCTGCAGGAGAAGAGATCCTTTACTGGTACCTGAATTGGCTCCTGCCAAGGTTATCTCTCCCAGTGAGGAAGCTATGCCTCTAGTTTCTCTCCTGAAAAGGGAGATTTTCAATCAACCCTGGCTTTTCATAAACAACTTGGGGCTGCTGGCTGAATAGCCTGTTGTTGGGGTTCACCCATGGGGATCTGCAAGGAAGCCTGAATCTTCTGATCCATCCAACCCCTCTTTTTACACTTGAAGAAACTGAGGCTGAGAGAGGGGAAGTGACTTGGCCAAGGCCACACAGCAAGGTCAAGATCCAAGACTAAAACCAATTGTTTCTCTGTTTTGCTTATTACTACAGCACAGAAATAAAGAAAAAGGGAATGGGAGAGAAGAGGTAGGTGTGGGGAGGCGATATGAAAACATGGAACAAGTGCTCTGCTTTTAGAATAACTAGAACCTTGAGCCCAGAAGATTTCTTTTCTTTTAATAAATAAATGTTTTACAGTCTTACTTCTGTGGTTGGTGGGGGGAAAAAGTCCTTCAGGTCCCCAAGGAATGTTAGGAAAACCTCCATTAGATTCTAGTCTTCAAATCTGAGTCATAATAACTATAATAAACTCTGAAAGTGTTTCCTTAGGGTTTCTCTTTTAGGGTGGTGAGGAGGCAGCAAAAAGAATAGGCAAGTTTTCACAAGAAAAACTTGTAAATAGGCAAGTATAACAAGAAAATGTATAAACTAGGATGGCTTCACCATTAGGCACAGCCTAATTGTGCTTATGTGTCTAGTCAAGAAACTCTATCTCGAGTTCCAGGGGAAGAAGGTGTTGGGGATGAGGGGGTAGGATTGGGTTGGGGGTAGTAGACTATATAAGGCCTCATGCTCCTTCCCATGGAGGGGATGTGTGATGGTTAATATTAGGTGTCAACTTGATTAGATTGAAGGATGCAAACTGTTGTTCCTGGGTGTGTCTGTGAGGGTGTTGCCAAAGGATATTAATTTTGAGTCAGTGGACTAGGAGAGGCAGATCCACCCTCAATCTGGGCGGGCACCATCTAATCAGCTGCCAGCACAGCCAGAATAAAAGCAGGCAGAGGAACATGGAAGGAATAGATTTGCTGAGTTTTCCGGCTTTCATCGTTCTCTCATGCTGGATGCTTCCTGCTCTCGAACAACAGACTCCAAGTTCTTCAGGTTTTGGACTCTTGGATTTACACTAGCAGTTTGGTGGGGGCTCTGGGGCCTTCAGAAGGCTTCTCTGTCAGTTTCCCTACTTTTGAGGTTTGGGGACTCGGACTGGCTTCCCTGCTCTTCAGCTTGCGGATAGCCTATTGTGGGACTTCACCTTGTGATCATGTAAGTCAATACCACTTAATCAGCTACCCCTCATTTATAATCTGTCCTATTAGTTCTGTCCCTCTAGAGAAACCTGACTAATATAGCATGTATGTGTGCTGTTCCCTTTGCTTGGAATGCTTGTCCCCACTCTGACCCTAAGCACCACCACACGCTTCCTTCCCAGAGCTCAGGCGGTTATCCTCCAGGGCTCTGCTGAAATGTTCCTGGGCACCCCGCACTCTACTTCACAGCACTCATCACATTTGTCACTTGTGTAATTTGTTGCTTATCCCAGGCTTCTGTATTACATGATAAGCTCCATTAATGACCGTGGTGTCTGCCTTGGTTTTGTTCATGATGAGCACAGTGCCTGGCCCACAGTACCAGTTCACTAAGTATTTAGCGAAGCGCTTTATGAGGTCATCCCTGGCTCCAGCACCTCACAATCTTTATGGTGACTGTTTAGAGGGCAGCTAAGCAGAAAAAAAAGTTTTCAACAAGGCCTGTTTCTGGCCTGTTTTCCCTCTCAGTACTACATGGCAAGTCACATCTCCAAACTGAGGAGTGTGCCTGAAGAGTCAGGTCTGACAGAGAGAGGACTTATTGCCCTAGGTTTAAACAAGCAATCTCGACACAACTTCCAAAGGCACTGGCTGCTTGGAAGAAGTGAGTCCCTTGGGTCATTCCCTTCACTATTGTGGACTCATGGCTGAGCAGGACAGAAATGTTACACAGGTGGACTGAGAACAAAATGATTTCAGATATGGGAGCCCCAAAGTGGCATCCCAAGGACAGGTGCTCAGAATTACAGGACTTGGTTTTCTGTTGAGCTATTTCTGTCTTGGATAATTACAGCATGAGCTCTTGGCCAGTGGTGGGAATTAATCGATTTTAATTCTCCCATAAAGATTCTGTTAAGTAAAAGAAAACCATTCGCAAACTGGAGTTCTTTGAGTTATCGGTAACAACTTACTTTGCACACACCTCATAGCACACTGGTTAATAGCCCCCACCAAATAACTAATATTTAGGCACCGTGCAAATGTATGCAAAGTGCTTTCACGTATTATGCTATTAAATCTTCACAACATCACAGTTAGGTATTAGCACCATCTTACCTATTTTATGAATATCCAAACAGAGGTCTTCAAAAGTTAGAAAATCTGCACAGTCACAGAGCCAGTGGAGCCCCAGCTGAGGCATGGACAGGCTCCTCTCCTACCACCTGCCAGGCCCCTCTTGCCCAGCTCATGAGGTCCAAAGTTTTCTCAACAAACTGCTTGATGTCGATGTTGGAACCTGGAGCATTGCCCTGCAGCAGAAAGGCAGGCCTGGACATTCGCATGTCAGCATGGGGCCATTCTGATAATTTCCAGTTGGGATCCAAGAAAAAGAAAAGCTCTCCACATGCCAACAACATTGTTATTAAGCTCTCTTGACCCAGCTACCCAACAGTGACCCTAAACATTTGGTCTCTCCAGTGTGTGTATGGGGGTAGGGGGCAGCTGGGCATGAAGCCTGGTACACTTTGCACTTGGAGAGGTAGGGACAGGGGTCTAAATTAACGGAAACCTTGCCCAGGGGCTGGCTTTGGGAAGCATGCCCTGCAGCCATGTGGAAGTTCACTGCATTAAGGTGAATTACACCAGGAGGGGTGAGTACAGGACAAGGAAGTACAAGTCGGGCCTGCTTTTCAAAATCACCCTGCAGGCTGTTGTCCCCAGAAGAAGAGATCAACCTCAGGGGAGACCAGAGTCCTAGACACAAAACAAAAGAGTAATAAGGGAGGAAGCAAATGAAGTTGCTTATCTCATTTATTTATTTTTCTCTCCCATTTCCGCCTATGCTCCTCCAACTGAACTCCCCCTAGTCTCTGGTTTCCTGGCCGCTATCTGGCCAATAACCTCCACATTAGCATCCCCAGCCCCTCTGTGCCCCCTGTAATCTCTTCTCCAGGCCCTGCTGAGGACTGTATTTACCACCACACAGGATTTCCGTAGGTGATAACAGCAGGGCCTGGTTGGCTTTTCCCTCTGTTCAGAGCCAACCCTCGGCTTCTTGTGGTGTCGCCTTACAGCAAGGGAAGAATCTTAATTTCTCCCAAGAATGTGACTCTCTTTAAATGTCTTACCTACACCCAACAACTAAGCAAGCCTCTTGATGAGCAGCCCCTCACTCTCCCACTCTCAACACTGTGGATTGAGAATTTACATTTTTTTAAAAACGCAGGGCACAGTGGCTCATGCCTATAATCCCAGCACTTTGTGAAGCTGAGATTGGAGAATTGTTTGAGACCACAAGTTTGAGACCAGCCTGGCCAACACAGGGAGACTCTATCTCCATAAAAAAATTTAAAAAATTAGCCAGGCATGGTGACACACCCCACGTGCTACTTGGGAGGCTGAGATGGGAGGATTGCTTAAGCCCAGGAGGTTGAGGCTGCAGTGAGCTTTGGTGACACCACTGCACTGCAGTATCCTGGGCAACAGAGCAGGACCCTGTCTCTAAAAAAATAATAATAATGAAAGATAAATGTAAAACTCTGGTCTGTTCTGCTCTGTGTGTGTATGGTGCCCCACATGGAGGGCCAAGAGACATTAAGAGGTGCTGAAGTGAATTTCCAAGGCGGGTCACTCACTTGCAAACCTCTAGTCTGAGGATCGGATTGTGGGACAGACCTCCAGAATCGACCCCTCCAGGACTCTAACAGGCATCGTCAATCCAGGTCCCCACAGGTAGGGGACCCCTGATGGCCATTCTCACAGAACGTGTCCGTACCCTACCACATTTGCTCACCCCAGGCTGCTAGCTTTCCACTCAAAAACATATGTGCCTTACAGGGTAATGTGTTCTGTTTTTCAACTTCCTACTAATGTGTAATGCACATTCAGACAAGTACACAAGTCGCAAGCTCAATACATTTCCACAAAGTGAACAAACTTGGGTCATCAGCACCAGATCAATAACAGAGTATTTCCCATGGCCAGAAGCCCTTGTCTGAACCCTGGCCCCATCACTGCCCACCTCCTTCCCACCCAGTGTAACCACTGTCCCGACTTCGAGCACCACACATCAGGCTTGCCTTCTGGGGGTCACTTTTCAGAAACTGATTCCAGAGATGCACAGAAAAGACTTCACTTTTTCTTCATCAACAATGCCTGAGGTTGGGAAGGCTTATGGAGCCTGATCTGGGTATTCCATGTTACTTTTAACTGTCAAGATCCCTAACTCCTTACCACATAAACCAGAGGAATTCATAGGGACAGGATTATCTCAGAGAGAAACACAGCGGTGGGCAGCTGGCCAAGTGTGGAGGAAAGTGAGATGAGATCAACAAGGTGAAGGCATTGTCTAGAGGCAGGAGTTGCAAGAGGTCGGGGCCCCCAGGGACAGACTGCAAAGAAGGCAGGAAACTTAAATATATGCTCATATTTTTACCAAAGGGAGAGAGAAAAGAATTCCAACCCCTTCCCGCAGTCTTCATCCCATCATTGTCTCTTTCCATTTCTTCCCCATTCTAGAGACACTAGTGTAAGCAAAGCCACACCCATTGCAAAATAGAAATATAATGTGAGACATATGTAATTTTTTATTGCAGTAAAAGATACATAACATAAAATTTACTATTAGTGGCATATAGTGCATTCACAATATTGTGTAACTGACACCACTATCTAGTTCCAGAACGTTTTAATCATCACAAAGGAAACCCTGTACCAATTACACAATCATTTTCCATTCTCAAAACCATGGTTAGATGCCACAAAGAAGGTGGCAATGCCGAAGTTATATGAGTATACAGGCCTCCTCCATGCTTGTCAAGGGGAATGCTAACCTTCTCTTCTTTATACAACACTCATATATGTAATTTAAAATTTTTTAGTAACCACATTAACAGGTGAAAAGAGACAGACGAAGTTAATTCTAATGCTTTCTTTAACCCAATATTATACAAGCTATTATCATTTCACATGTAATCATTATAAAAAAATTACTAAAATAGGTAACGCTTTCACTTGTACTGAGTCTTTGAAATTGGGTGTGTATTTTCCACACACAGTGCATCTTAATTTGTACTGGCCATGTGCCAAACACTCAATGACCACACATGGTTAATGGCTACCATGTCAGACAGTGCAGCTCTAAACAATTCATAAGATGCTATCAACATCCTAAATCATCTAAAGATTCTAGGCTATGGTTTCAATACAAATTTAATCAATTTTAATTAATGACATTTTAAATGGAAAATTAATATTAATTTTAACATAGGCTGGGCACAGTGGTTCAAACCTGTAATCCCACAGCATTTTGGGAGGCTGAGGCAGGTGGATCACTGGAACACAGGAGTTCAAGAACAGCCTGGGCAACAAAAAAAATCCTCCTCTCCACAAAAAATATAAAATTTAGCCAGGCAGGGCTGGGTCCCAGCTACTCATGAGGCTGAGGTGGGAGGATGGCTTGAGTCCTGGAGGCAGAGGTTGCAGTGAGCTGATATTGCACCATGGCACTCCAGCCTGGGTGACAGAGTGAGATCCTGTCTCAGAAAAGAAATTTAATATAAATTTACTTTATAATTATCAAAAATAAAATATTTGGAAGCTACAGAAAGAAAAAGTAGCTGTAAGTCCTAAAACAAGGGCTAATCACTTTTTAGCACCAGGTGTGTTAGGACTTCTTTGTGGTTCTTTGCTCATCATATAGCAAATAAAAACTAAATCCCAACACAGCCACTCACCCAGAGACAAACATGCAGACGTCCAAAGGGTCATGACTGTCAGCACACAAGGCCAGGCAGGGTGACATCTGAGGACAGTGGCAGGTTTGTCCCATGGCCTGAAAACCCTCCTATTTCATCAGCAATTTTCTAGCAAACCAGGAGCTTGCACCGGCCAAATCTAGAAACCTGGACTCAGCCCAGCATCATGGGAAGCTGCCCTGGAAGTTTTAGGGGATGTAGTTGGTCCATTCCACCAGGGCCTTGTGGAAGATACATCTAGAATGGTCACACCTTTGCGCCTCTGCAACCATGTGCCTAAGTGTCCCAAATCCGCCACCACCAGAGCTCCCTCCCTTGTGCTGCCTGGTGCTTATCGGGGTGTCCATGAAGGCTCCCTTTCTCAGGAAGTATTTAAAAGAAGGGGAAATGTCCCTTTTATTGAGGACTCAGGTGGGAAGAGGAGTGAAGGCAGTGGATGAATTCACTGCCCTTTCAAAACTCCTTCCTACCTCCAGATCTTTCCAGCATCCTCTCTCACACACATTTGGACCTAAGCTTAAAAATATGACCTGGGTAATGAGGAGGTGAGTTACCTAGTTTGTATCTAACAGCCTTTCCAACCCAAACATTCCAGGGTGCTAGGATGCCATTCATTCTTCCACCTAACAGACATACACACATACACGCAGAAATCCATACACTTTGCCTGAGTCTCCAGTTCTACCCCATAGAGAAGCACACAAAGGAATGAGAATACGTCTCCTCAGCCCTGCTAACTCACAGGAAACACACAGATGGCTAAAAAGAAGCACTGTTATTTAGCATCCATGCTCAGAAAGAAGGAAATCTAGCAGAAACCAGAGCTGATATCCAAGAATGCAAAAACATTTTTTGGGGGATGCTTCATGCCACAATGCCCCAAGTTGGAAAAAAAAAACGCACCATTTCATATGTTTATAACAACATCTGATTTAATATTATACAGTTTTGCTTCATCACAAACCAGAACAAATACTGTCAGATTTATTACATCCTTCTATTCTGAGACTTAAGTAATCATAGTTAGTAATGGAGCCATTCCACAGCTTAAGGAAAAGCTTTACAATTCTTTGGGACCTAGGATTCCTGAGAGGCAGGTTATTTTCTAGAAGAATTTAAGGTTTTAAAGCTCTCAACGGAGCTTGAAATTCATCCTTTCCATTTCACATGAAAAGAGTTTCCTCTGAAGCTTGGCTGGGAGGGAGGAAAAGAGGAAAACGAGTTGGCACAGACTCCCACTGAGCTCTTAGAGAATGGGGCCATCATTTGTCAACATTCTCAGTCTTTACCTTGCCTTTCTTTAAAAAGAAAGAAAGAAGAGGAAAAGAGGAAGAGAGAAAGAAAGAAGAAAGAAAAGAAGAAGGAAAGAAGGAAGGAGAGAGAGAGAAAGAAAGAAAGAAAAAGAAAGAAAAAGAAAGAAAGAAAGAAAGAAAGAAAGAAAGAAAGAAAGAAAGAAAGAAAGAAAGAAAGAAAGAAAGAAAGAAAGAAAGAAAGAAAGAAAGAAAGAAAGATGGAAGGAAGGAAGGAAGGAGAAAAAGAAAATACCATTGGTACTCATGGTTTTAAAATTGTTAATGCTGTATTTGGGACCCCCTTATTTGTTGATTCACTAAAAGAAACTAATGGATTTTTATAAGGAGATTAAATTTTCTTACAAAAGATGCTTTCTCATTTACTCCCCCACACATGCATGCACACAAGGTCATTTGTTACATGATTTGTGCACAATTGTTAGGCCCCAAGCATTGCCTCTGCTTGATTGACAGATTCAGGATTTGTTAATGATGTGGTCATTGATTCTGTTGCATGGAGGCTCAGATTGTAGGTTTGGTGCCTTCAGAGATTTGTTCCCTTTCAGGGCATACACCGTCCTCTGCTGTATCCAAAAGTGGGGCTGTGGTCCCCTGAGGGCTGGGAGAGGTGTGTTTGGATCAGTGTGACCCTATCACCCAAAATGAGCACATCTATGCTTAGCCATGAAGTATTCTAATGGGTTTCATTTTTCTCAGAAAGCCAGAATTTGTTACTCCAGTATTCCTTTACATACCACTAAGAAGAATGTTAACATTAATGTGGGGTGAGTAGGGGTGATGGAAACTTGGTCTACAGAAAATCAAGTAAAAGTTTAGAACAGCTTAGAGCCTTTATAAAAATGAAAATTTCTAGGTTCCATTGCAGAACTACTAAATCAGGATATCTGAGAATCTACCCATGGTAGATTCTACCCATGGTTCACAGGTGATTCAAATACACACACCAGTCTTAAAGGTCCTTTCAGTATTTGGGATCCCCTTATTTGTTTCAAATGACCCCCCTTGTTTCAAAACAAGATTGTAGGATCAAACTAGTTTCCGGATGAAGGTACTACCACTCTTTGAATTCATTCTTGCCAACTTATTTTGTAGCATTGCCAGAAGGCAAGAGCCTTGAGTTCTAATTCAAGCCCATCACCTGTAACGTGGACAAGTTACTTAACCTCCCCAAAGCTCAGTGACATGCGTTATGCATTCAGAAGGAGAGTGATGATACGTAAGGAGCTTACAAAAGACTTTCACATCCATCCTATCTCACTGGGTCATCAGTAAGATCTAATTGTGTAGAGTAGATGAAGGTGCACTGCAGGTCATGGCACTTTACAAATGCAAGGTACACTTAGAATATGGTCCTATTGGGTTTTGTTTGTGGGTTTTAGTTTTATTTTGTTTTGTTTTGAGATCGAAATATCTGCTTTATTTCTGATAAAAATTCCATTGCTTTTGTATTCCTAAACTGCATCCTCCAGCCTACGTTTTATCAATAATACTGAATCCCAATACTGAATTTATCTCCCCAGCCTTAGGCAAAACTGGAGAACTACAGGCATCTCCCAACTAGGGAAGGGTCTTTTCTATCAAAATCATCACTTGGACTAAAGGGTCCAGGGTCCTAGAACCTTGAAGGCAGCAAGAGCCCAAGTAGAAAAGAGAAGGAGAAAGAGCAGAGCTCAAACTCACTACTTCCAAATTTACCAATCAGATCTCCCCGAAACAAGAGAGTGTGAGGGGGCAGAGAGGGGCCAAGACTAAGGAATGTCTCTTCATTTGGATATATTAGGGATAAGTGTGATTATAACACATTTGTTATAGCTAAGTTATCTGTATCCCCAGATTCCTCAACTTTTTGTTCTTTGAGCCCATTGTGCTTACACATTATGCCCAGTCATATATACATATATAAAATAGGGATAGAATCTTCAGAGAGGGAATCAACTCCTACCCCCATCTCCAGTGTCACTTGCATGTAGATCTTTCTAGAAAGGTACTGTTTTTGCCCCATAAGGTTCTGAGATGGGCCAGTACAGTACATTATGTTCTTCAAGGCCTTTCTGTAGTCAAGATAAAAATTGTCGATCCTTTTCTATTTTCCATCGCAAACTATGTCTAGACATCATACTGACCAACAGAACCTATCAGACTGTGCAGCAAAGTCAAGCTATATCACAAAGGTACCTCAACAATAAAATGACAATAAGATGCTCTAGATCTGAACATAAACCCCCTCAACACCAAATTACCAAGGAGTCTGTAGTACAAAATTAAATTCCAAGTTAAGAGCCAAAGAAGGCAAAATGAGAAATTAAAAATCTGAAGTTAAATTATCTCTCAAGTTCAAAAACATTACATTGCAATTTCTTATTATTTTTGGTGTCAGCAAGAAGCGTTCTGAATGGGCTACGTGGGGTTGGTGTTCTTTCAGCAGCAGTAGCCTAGTATGACTTTCCAGGAAGGGACTTTAGAGTTGGGATTAATGCAACTGCAAGTCTCTGAAGTGTTGCACTCTTTTAAATTATTTTTTAATTGTGGTAAAATATACATAACATAAAATGTACCACCATAACTTCTTTTCTTATTCTTTTCAAGAAAGGGCCTCACTCTACCACCCAGGCTGGAGTGCAGTGGTGTGATCATAGCTCACTGTAACCCGTGAACTCCTTGGCTCAAGCTATTCACCCACCTCAGCCTTCCAAGTAGCTAGGGCTAAAGGCATGAACCACCATGCCTGGCTAATACTTTCATTTTTTGTAGACATAGGGTCTCCCTATGTTGCCCAGGCTGGTCTTGAACTCCTGACCTCAAATGATCCTCTTGCCTTGGCCACCATAACCATTTTTTTTAAGTGTACAGCTCAGGAGTATTAAGCACATTCACTTTGTTTTGCAACCAATCTCTGGAACTCTTTTCATCTTGCAAAACTGAATCTCTATATCCATGAAACAACTACTCCTTATTCTCCATTCCCCCATCCACTGGCAACTAGCATTCTACTTTTTGTTTCTATTTTATATATAGAACAGTGTGACTGCTCTAGGTACCTTATATTAGTGGAATCATATAGTATTTGTCTTTATATGACTAGCTTATTTCACTTAGCGTAATGTCCTCAGGGTTCATCCATGTTATAGCATGTGTCAGAACTTTGCTCCTTTTCAAGGCTGAATAATATTCCATTGTATGTATAGGCTACACTTTGTTTATCCATTCATCTCTCAGTGGACCTGGGCTGTTTCTATTTTTTTTTTTTTTTTTTTTTTTTTTTGCTATTGTAAATAATGCTGCTATGAACATGGGTGCATGTACCTCACTTTTTAAACTGCTCAAGAAGTTCAAACAACACAGGAGATGATCACAGCACAAATTTAGAAAATAATCCAGTCCCCAGTCCCAGATAATTTATCCAGGCAAAACTCATTCCTAAAGCCCAATATTTGGTGGTGTCAAAAACGACAGCAGATTCAGAAGGAAAAATTGCTTTACAAGATTCTTCAAAGGGAAAAAGGGTAAATGGTTTTAATTGAAGTGCTTTTCATTCATTGCCAGGTGACCATAATCCTTGGAGAGGCTAATTATGGCACTATTTTTTTTTGTTTTGTTTGTTTGTTTTTTTAACTATATCTGGGGGAAATGAACTCATTCCTGTAAACAGTCTGCTCTGACAGTAGCATTTGAGACATTGCTGCTTTAAATGCATTTTCATGGTTCAAAAAAAAAGCACTATTAAAAAGTAGTTCTTCAATAAGGATTTATTTTCTCCCTAAGAAGCTTAAAATGTGGACACCACGAATAATGACCAAAGCTGCTGAGTATGGCATAACAAAGAGAAAACAAAGCACTCATCCTGTCCTCCAGATCATGCCCAGAACACTGTCTGCCGACATGTGGCTTGCCAACTGGAATGATGCAAATGTCAGACCCACATCTGTGGAAAGGGGGCTTGTCCCACAGGAAGCAAGCTATTGGGGAATGGGGAGAATGATATAATTAGAAATTTAAGACACAGTATAACTCAGAAAAATGTTGGCTGGGCAGCACATTGCTAAGACTTGAAATCTTTATTTTGTTCTCTTTTCAAAAGCCCTGTGAGCATAATGAGAAGAATATGGCTTTAAGAACTGAGATTCACCCCATCAGGCATTAATGGTGTCCAGAAACTATGTGAACAATCTTACTTGACATCCCCAAGACGTTTATATCTGTCCAGTGCAAAATCAGAGGGGGGAACATGTTAATTTTCTCAGCCTTTTGATAGCACATGTACAAGATCTCTTAGCCCCACAAAAAGCTCCAAATATATTCTCTAGGACTTCAACTGCCTTAAAATATAGACTTGCATTTATCTTGGCCACATTAACGAGATCTGTTTGACCAATACATTTATATTTATGATGACTAAGGGCAGATTATGGTTGTTAAAATTTGTCCTTGGGACATGAAAACACTCCTCTGTCATTAATACATTTTGTAATATAAACTATGATGTCAGGTCAACATAAAGGGTAAAAACGTTCCTAAAGTATGCACACATCATTTTTTAAAGCAATTGAGCCTAATGGAATAACAAAGGTCATCATAACAAACCATTACAGCCTTGGTCTTGGCAACTCTGGCCACAGAAGAACCTCCAAGAAACGATCATCATTTCTCCAATGTTATGGCATCCAGACGACAGGAATGGCTCGCAAATGAGTCATACGGGCTCAGATTCGCGGTAGCTATGTGAGCGCTGGACGATCAATTATTCATGTGTTTACAAAGAGCTTTCCTGGTTGATGTTAACCAGAGCTGCCTGCAACGAAGAGCTCTCCAGCTGTCCTCGGCCGTCCTGGGCCTCGGACTAACAAGCGGCTTTAATTGCTGGGCAGGTCATGTGGAAGGTACTCCTCCCCTAGACCCAGTAAATTCAATCTCTCTGAGACTTTATTAGGTGTAAAAATGTTAATCAGAAACAATTATGACAATAATACTTTATTTACAGTACTCCCAGTAAATTCTAAAGAGGGAGACAGAAGTTAGACTTAACTTAGTTCCCACAGGGATCCACCAGGATTGGAGACTGACCAATACCAGGTCAGGGATTGGTAGAAGGCATAACAAATGCCAGGGAAGGGGAGGGACTAGGAGTTGTGGGTTTCACAAGGAAGGTAAGAGGAAGAGCAGTCTAGAATGCTCTCTGAAGGTAAAGGGGATGACTGAGGACCAGCAAGGGTGAATGCACTAGATTGGCCAACAAATAGTCAAATGTGAGTGAACTTGACCTGCCCATCAAAACTGGCCTTGGAAGAGGCTGAATGGGAAGTCACTTCTCAGTCCTTTTTGTTACTTTACACAACCTACAGCCTGTCCAGGAAGAATAACAATATAATTAAGGCCATTCTTCTCTCTGAGCCAGGCTATAGCGCATGGGAGCAGGTGCCCCACCACCCAATTCCTCAGCTGTGTTTGGAGGGACAGCAGGGTTATCGTCAGAGCTGTGGCCCAAGCCTCTTCCTTTGAAGAGAGTGTGGTCAGAGCAGACTAAGGGATGCCTAAGGGACTTTTTTATTATCCCAATTCCAAGAACATTTGTGGTACTGAGCCAGATTCTTCCTCTTGTTTGAAATTGGGTAACTTTAGATATCATCATAATTCATTTATCCATTCAGAGAAAGTGGTTGAAGCAAACAATCTCTGTTCTTGCAGATAGCAAAGCACAGTAGTGCTTTGTGCAGACATAGGTAGAGTCAGGGCCATAGGACCCCTGAGGTAATTCTGCTTTATATGGTGGAAGGCAACACTAGTTGAGAGGAGTTGCAATAGAAAGGAAAAGCTAGGGCCAGGTGTGGTGGCTCACACCTGTAATCCCAGCACTTTGGGAGGCCGAGGCAGGCAGATGACGAGATCAAGAGATTGAGACCATCCTGAACAACATGGTGAAACTCTGTCTCTACTAAAAATACAAAAATTAGCTAGGTGTGGTGGTGTGCACCTATAGTCCCAGTGAGAGGTGAAGCCAGATGGACTTCCTGGGTCGAGTGGGGACTTGGAAAACTTTTCCGTCTAGCTAGAGGATTGTAAATGCACCAATCAGCACTCTGTAAAATGGAACAATCAGTACTCTGTAAAATGGACCAATCAGCGCTCTGTAAAATGCAGCAATCAGCAGGACAAATAAGGGAATAAAAGGTGGCCACCCCAGCCAGCAGTGGCAACCCATTTGGGTCCCCTTCCACGCTGTGGAAACTTTGTTCTTTCGCTCTTCACAATAAATCTTGCTGCTGCTCATTTTGGGTCCATGGCACCTTTAAGAGTTGTAACACTCACTGCGAAGGTCCACAGCTTCATTCCTGAAATCAGCGAGACCAAGAACCCACCAGAAGGAACCAACTGTGGACACACCAGCTACTTGGGAGGCTGAGGCAGGAGAACTGCTTGAACCTGGGAGGCGGAGGCTGCAGTGAGCTGAGATCGCACCACTGCACTCCAGCCTGGCAACAGAGTGAGACACTGTTGGAAGGGAAGGGAAGGGAAGGGGAGGGGAGGGGAGGGGAGGGGAGGGGAGGGGAGGGGGAGAAGCTAGCAGAAGAGAAACAGGGCACCCCTCCCTGTGAATGAAGCATCCTGGAGCACTTTCATCACGGGTATTGTTGTAATTTACATCACAGGTATTGCTGTAAGAGCAAGATTAGAGAGAGTCTGGGTTCCCTTCCTTCACCCTGATCCACCCTATCCATCCAAAAATGCACGTTTAGAAAATGAACCCAAAGAAAGAGAGTACTTCCCCCAAGGCCTACAACAGGAGAGCTGGTCTAAGACACTTCTCCACACCTCCTTTAACCTATCAAGTCCCAGTTCCATCCTTTTACCCCAGCAAGAGGGACAAGGGAGAGGACAAGGGGCAGTGTCCCAAGAGAGAACTCCTTCACATGGCAGGAACTTTTAACTCCTTCAGTCTTCCCATGAGTGCACCCCTCCTGCTAATTGGGATTCCTTGGCTTGCTGGCATCCTGCCTAGAGATCAGAGGATCATTTCTCAAAAGACAGTCAAAACCAGACTTTTGGGAAGGGCAGCATTAAACACAGATGCCTTCACGAAGGTCTCTCCAGAGCCTTCTGCCTCTGAAGAGAAGGGAGGCACAAAGGACTTTCCAAACTTATTGACCCATGAAATTGTTTTTAGGAGCATCCCTAAAGGCAAACTTTCAGAATTCCATGGACCAATAAAACACTGGGAAATGAAGTGTTAGGGTGTGGTAGCAACACTCCGATTATACCCACAAACAAGGTCTGGTCTGAGAGCCACTCTGTCACTTTCAAGGAACTTTAATGTATCTGTTCTCCACCATCATGGGTTGGTTTAATTTGATACACTCTCAGAATGCTGGGAGCACTTGCCTGGAGTTTCAGCCTGCCATCACTGTTGGTGACAGCCTCACAAATGGTTTCCCAAAGTCTCATTTGGCTAATCTAATTTACCTAACCTCCCCCATGCACTCTTACCAAATTGGCAGACCTCCACAAGCTCATCTCTTCACCCTGCCCTGTTATCAGTAACAGGAGAAGGAGAGGATGAGTATTTCTCCCTGTAGGACAACTGCCTAAATTCCATAAGCCCCCCACCAATTTCTTTCTGCCTTCGTGTGTATCAGTTGCTGCTCTGGTCTTTTGGTTGCAAGTTTCTAACATTTTCTGCAGAAGAGTCACAAAAGCAAGCCTTTAGGTAGCCCCTCTCGAGCCTGGCCCACATTGTCCTTTTCAAGACCTCCAGCTCCGAGTCTGTGATTCTCTATTGTGGCTGCAGCATAAGTTGCCACACAGAGAAGACGCCTACCGAGGGTGAATATTTTGGCCTGACCACAAACGTCTGTCATTCACTATTGTAAGATGTGAAAGTCTGGGATGGCCTACATTCCTGATCCTACATTTCAAGTGGAATAGTGTGCAAATGCTCAGTATCCAAAATAAATGGGACATCAGCTTTGTCTCTGGCATTAACCAACTCATTAAATATAAAATAAACACAAGTAAATGGCCTTTAAATCTCACTGACAGAAAGCTTGGCAACTACTCTGAGATTCTAGAGGTCACTGGAACTTCTCTCTTCAAACACGAATCTTCCTCACACTGTGAGGCACAGAAGGACAGGTCTGCCTCCTGTGGGTTTCGGGGTGCTCCCTTCCATGTGGGAGCTGCCCTGCAGAGCTAGCTACCCCAAGAGCCTGTCCATGGAGAATGATGGTTACTGCCTGAAGTATGGCCTTTGGCACTGATCAGCTGCGGAGAAATGGCTGTTAGTTCTTACAAGTGATTAGAAATTCAGGACTAAGGCTTTCACTTGCCACTAATTATAAATACCTAGGAAGAGCCACCAAACCTGACCTTGGGTTTCTGATTGCTCCCTACATATTGGCTATTCCCAGAGAGCCAATATTCACATGGTTTCCTAAATCCTGTGTACACTCACTCTCCCACGGGTTCCCCGGTCCCATTAGTAATGCTACTTGCTGAACACTTTGCTTTGTCTCAATCTGTCTCAACATCAACTGGACTTGTTGGGGAAGGTGATGGCTCAGGTTCTCTGGATAAATGATGTAATTATTCACCTCATGCCAAGCATACACAAAACAAATTGTAATAACTCTCCAACTAGAAAACAAGCACATGCACCTCTTTGCTCAGAACTTTACTTCAGAGCTCAGCTAGATTTCAGCAATTACTGACCTCTTTTATAAAATCAAAGTGAAAAATGCACTGCTTTTGGTAAAAAGCATGTTGACTTGATAGTCCTTCAAAGGTGGGTGCTTGCCTGGGAGGCTATGGGTGAGCAGCTCCATTATGCAGAAGACGTAGCTGTGGTCAGGCATCAGAATTATTGGCTTTGCCCATTCACCTCAGTCAGCTTTCTTTTTTTTCCCCCTTTTTCTTTCTTAGAGATAGGGTCTCACTCTGTCACTCAGGCTGGAGTGTAGTGGTGCAATCATAGCTCACTGCAGCCTCAACCTCCCGCTCCTGGGCTCAACCAATCCTTCTGCCTCATCCTCCCAAGTAGCCATAGCCAGGACCGTAGGAATGCGCCACCACACCCAGTGCATTTTAAAAATTTTTTTGTAGAGACAAGATCCCATTATATTGTCTGGGCTGGTCTCATACTCCTGGGCTCAAGCCATTCTCTCACCTTGGACTTCCAAAGTGCTGGGATTATAGGCATGAGTCCCTGTGCCCAGCCTCAGTAAGCTTTCACAGTCTAACTTTGTGCCAAGAAGTTAGTAAGATCTGAAACTAGTCAAAGTAGCTTCCATTTACTCACAGTTTTAAAAACATTTTTCAAGTTTAGTCAACTTCCCAATACAATCAAAGGACAAAATGGCAATAAAAAATATACTTCATCAGATCTTAGAGTTATGCAATCAGTTAAAAAAGTAGATATTGGGTTTTAAACAACTGACATACGCTTTCCTTTTCCCCCTTTAAAGGTTTTCAGTATCCATTTGAAATCACTGAATCACTTTTCTTCTCCTCCACAGACTTCAGAACTTTTTCACCCAGAACTGGAGAAGGAGCACTCAGTCATTAGCTGAGGGGAATGGCAAGGATCCAGGGGTCCTCCGTGACTACACAACCACCCTCCTGAGCAGCTTTAGGAAATCCAATGCTGTCTGAGAAGCAGCGGGGCCAGATCCAGATCTATGGAAAATTAATATCTGAAGTGCTTCCTGAAGGTCACCTCAGTCTTTATGCCATTTCAAAAGCTAGCCCGGGGCTTAAGAAGAAAAGGGAAGTGACATTCCAGCCATATTTGGGGAGCTATTTAATTTTCATTGCATACCTCATGCACAGGGGTAATAACACATTCTAGGACATTCTTCTGGCCTACCCACTCTTCCTCTTTCTCTTCTTCTCTTTCCCTAATGAGTGGTAGTGACAGGATGGAAGTCTGCACTGTTGGTAGATAAATGGCAACGCAGGAGAAAGAACTATTCCATAATCAGTTAAACAGGGAGTTTTCAGAATCCTGTCTTGTCACCTAAGTGTCTTACTGAAAGCCTACTAAGTTATCAAGACTATATTTCTTTGCTTTGTGCACTGGGACATTGAAGCATTGAGACACGAGAAGTCCAAAAGAAGAAAAATGTGAAAATCACAAATTTAAAGAAAATGTTGAGGTCTCAGTTCTGAAACACCATGCTTCAAGTGTTGTCATTTTTGAGAACATTTTTTAAAGGCATCTAATATTCCAGGACATACAGTTCCCATTACTGGCCCAGCAGGTACACAGGGTCTCCCACTTTGATGGTCCCTGGGTTTTCCAGCACAAAATACTGCCCAAAGAGTGGTGATTTTCCATATAACTTTCGTTCTGAAGGGTCACACTGGCGATAACTGCAATAGGAAAAGATCATGATGAGTCACAGCCAAGCGGAGGCAAGAGCTCAACCAGAACGTGGCTTCCATCCCACACAGGGCCTCCACATGCACAGCTTGAGAGGGCACCATCCCGTCAAAGCTCAACAGAACAACGCCTCCTGGAATAGGGCAGTGAACAGCCTGCCCAGCAAACAACTACAGAAGCATAAGCAATGGCCACATCCCCACATCTTTTCTCTACATTCATGTTCCCCCTTTCAGCATCAAGACATTAGATACTAGGCCGGGCGCAGTGGCTCACGCCCAGCACTTTGGGAGGCTGAGGCGGGCAGATCACAAGGTCAGGAGATCCTGGCTAACACAGTGAAACCCCGTCTCTACTAAAACTACAAAAAATTAGCCCGGTGTGGTGGCAGGCGCCTGTGATCCCAGCTACTCGGGAGGCTGAGGCAGGAGAATGCCATGCACCCAGGAGGTGGAGCTTGCAGTGAGCTGAGATTGTGCCACTGTGCTCCAACCTGGGCGACAGAGTGAAACTCCATCTCAAAAAACAAAAAAAAAATTAGATACTCAATGTGTCTAAACATACTTTATCATCTTTCTTTGCCCTAGGCGTCTTTCCTCCTGTCTCCTCCATGTCTGTCACCTGAACCACTATCCTAGTCGTCACTTGGGCTGGGAGCCCATCCTTTACACCACTGTCCTCCCTTCCCACAGCCTGTCCACAGCTGACCAGTTCCAAGGTTCTTCCTGTACAACATTATTTGACTTGGCTTGCTTTTCCTCATTCCTACCATCACGATCTTACTTCCAGCATGCTCAGATTATCGTAATAACTTCTTAACCAATCTTTCTTCCTCGTTCTCTACCTGTTTTCAATTCATTGTTGACACTGCACTATATCACTGTTGTAATTGTATTCTGGTCTTATCATTCCTAGGCTCGCAAACCTTCCATGGCTCCCCAGTGCCTAAAGAATAACATTCCAACTATTCAGCCTGGTGTGTAGGGCTCTACCTGGCCCCAGCCTGCTTTTTCAAACCTGTTGCCATCTGCTCCTTACTTGCACCTCTGCAGCTCTCTGCTGGATTTCACCTTGCTCTGCATTTTACTGACTCGGTGAGCCCTCTGTGATTCCTGTGGGATGCCCCTCTTCCAGGTCCCCATGCTTTACAATTATACCTGCCTCAAGGCCCAACTCAAACACCACATCTCCCGGGAAGGAAGCCCAGGTTCCCCCAGCCACGAGTAATTCCCCTCCTCAATTCTCTTTGCCCCTCCAACACTCACATGTCTTGTCCTGTAATGTCAGGGCACAAGTTTGACTCTACAAGGCAGAGTCCCTGGAGAACAGGAACTGTGATTAATGCCCTTGTACTGCTCATGCCCAATGCTGGGCCTCCTACGTCGCCTGTGACCCAGCATTGTTTGCTGGCTGGATTAGTATGCTCACGAGTAAAACCCTCTGTCAGAGACAGTATAAATATGAATATTTTTGTCCAGCAGCAAATGAAAAAAGCCGCAGGGAGAGGGCACATGAGCAGACGTGTGGGACTCACATGGCAAGATTCCCTTACCTTCCCCGCTGGGAAGAAGTTAACCTTCAGTTTTTTATTTAATCTAACCCTAATTTTACATCATTTTTATATTTAAAACATTTTAGATAAATCATTCATTTTATTCTGCCTTGCTTAAAAAAAAGTGACTGCAACAACTTGGTTCTAATGTTGTTCTTCAAATCAGAAACGGCAAAGGAGAAAACAGAGAGTCAAATCTAGAACCTCCTTCTGGAGACCCACAGCTCCTTCCCCAGACTGTAAACATCCTGTGGGCAGCATTGCGTCCACTCTGTTCTCTGTTGCATTCTCATGGCCTGGAACAGTGCCTCATACATATGCTGTAACCACTCAAAAAAAAATGTTGGTTGAACAATGAATGAACAAATGAATGAATGAATGAAAATGACGAGCTGCTGATGCAGGCTTCCCTGCCTTGCCAAGAGAATTTCCTCTCTCTGTAATCAGGTTTCTGCAATGCCTTTGGACCTGACAAACCAGACATCTCTCCTAGCCTGGCTCTCCTCTGTCAGCATGCGACACCACGACATTCTGGGATCTATGTGTCAGAGGGTGACCTCTTCAGGAACAGGCGACACATCAGCTGCTTGTATGGCTTGGGATTTCCGTGGCTGCCAAGCTCTGTAGTCTAGAGTCCAGGCTCTCATTATCTTGGGGAGAATTTGAGAGTTGGAGTTCTGTGCACCACACATGGATAGTCTATAAGGAACTTTACACATGTTATCTCTTTTAATCCTTACAAACTGCCTATGTGCGAATTTGTCTTTTCTCCATTTTACAGTTAAGTCTCAGGGGAGTAACAGACTTGCCTGAGATCACAGATCTAAGGGATCCAGCTGGGGCCAGAGCCCAGGCCTGGCTGACTTCAGAGTCTGGTGGACTCTTCCCACCCAGGATGTAACCCTGCCTGGTCATCAACATCCTCCTGAGTACAACCGCCGGCCTGAGAAGAACTGAGGGGCCTCACAATATAGTCATCTACACCAATTTCTAGCCACTTACAGTTTTCACCTATCCCTTCCTGCCAACCACACACATACACACTCACTCTCACCAGGTAATGAGGAGCAGAGGACCATAAAGAGCGGCTGCCCCTCCCGGCACAGCCTCCCTAAACTGCACAGGTCGGGGTGAGGGAGTTGCTTTGTCAAAGTGCAGGTGTGGTCACCGGCTCACAGGTGGCGGTCCACTCCACTGTCTAGGAGTAGAAGCGGGAAGAGCTATGGGAGTGGAGAAGGGGTTCTCGGCGGGCCGGCCTGCCAGGGCTTTCCTACAGCTGCCTGGTTTTGCTGCAGACTCTCACCGCCCCCTGCACCACCTGCTCCTGCTGCTGCGGCTGCTGCTGCTGCGGCTGCTGCTGCTGCTGCTGAAGCCCGCCTCCAGGCTGTGTGAAGACTCAACGAGGTCACTAGCGGCCCCTACTGGCACTAAGATGTATTGCAAGCAGTCTATGGATTCATGTGCACACCAAGTTCAACCGACTGAAAGAAAATAGTGTTTCATACATGGGTCTTCTACGATTTTTTTAATATATGACTTTTCATATATGTATTCCTGTTGGTATTAATAAATTAAAACTCATTTAAAATCTTCCTTAGTGCACTTTCTCCTTAAATGAATACGAAACATGACTATTCTAATGAGCAGGAAGCCCAAGACACTTTATTTAGCTTAAACCGAGGTCTCCATTATTTACAAGGTGCAATGTAAATGGAAACAGTTTGTTACCTTTAAAGTGCTGTGCACCACAGAGGGCTGCTCCTTGTTTACACTGCTGGTTTACTCATACACTGGTCAACGTCCAGGCCATGACTCCAGGCAGAGTCTCTGGTCACTGCCCAGTCCCACCACTGGTGTTCATGGGACCATAAGTCACCAGGGGCAGAAGCCATTCCTGAGGCCTCATGACTGCCTATCTCTACGACCAGGTTAAGAATTAAACAGCATTGTTAATCCCAACACTTTGGGAAGCCAAGGCAGACACGTCAGCTGAGGTCAGGACTTTCAGACCAGCCTGGTCAACATGGTGAAACCCTGTCTCTACTAAAAATACAAAAATTAGCCAGGCATAGTGGTGCATGCCTGTAATCCCAGCTACTTGGGAGGCCAAGGCATGAGAATTGCTTGAACCCTGGAGGCGGAGGTTGCAGGGAGCCGAGATTACTCCACTGCACTCCAGCCTGGGTGACAGAGTGAGACTCTGTCTCAAAAAATAAGTAAATAAATAAAATAAAATAAAATAAAATAAAAGAATTAGCATCGTGAACGTTCCCAGGAGAGGTGCCACACTGAACTTACAGAGGCTGGCTGTTGGGCAAGTTCGTGTTCGGTTTCATTTAAAGCAGCCTCTGAGTATAGGAAGAAGTGTGGTCAAGCTTCTCCTCCTCTCAGAAAGTGTCAAGTTTATAAATGGAGACTCTCAATGAACGCAGCTTACATGGTCATTGTGCACAGTATTCTATCACCTATAAAAATCCTATATCTTGCATTATTCCAGTCTACCAGAAGAAGTATTACAAGTCAAGTTTATACCAATAAAGAAACTGTGACTTGAAGAGCCTAAGCAACTTGCCAGTGTCACACCATTAGGAGGTGACAGAGCCAGGCAGGTGGAGGGTCTGTCTCCTCCCTTGGAGTTACCACTGCTATATCTTCTGTGTTTTGCTCAGCAGAGCACAGCCTGACACAAGTGGCTGCTGGCAAATATCATTGCAGTCACAATATTCGTGCATCCAGCAAAACATTTTTTTTTTTTGAGTCCCCATGCAGTAATTGTGCTATATTCTTTCCATTAGGGGCAAGATGTCATGGAAGCAACAATGGCAGACTCCAGCCATTCCTTCAACCATGGGGATTAGTGTGTACGTCACTTTCCCTTAAGAAAGAAAAGAAAAATTCCATTTTCCTATTTTCCTGTTAGCAGACAGGCCTCCACTGTGCCGCCCACTGTGAGCATTTTACAGACAAAGGCTCCCCTATGCCTCTGTATTTCTTTTTCTCGCACTGCTGTGCCATCCCGGGCTCTGCCTGTGGGTGACTAACATCAGGAGGCAGGGCTGGGCAGGCAGAGAGGTCTCCCAGCTGAGCGCTTGCATTCCAGAAGCAACCCCAGCCATGGGACCATGAGTACCCAGAGGCAGAAAGTGGTGTGGCTCTGAGCAACCTGCCCAACAGCGGAGAGGCTGCGGACACCACTGTTTGCTTCCCTTCCCATGATTTATGCGATGCGGCCAGGCCTTTCTCTTCCCGATTTATGACCACCTGTCTTGGGAAGAACATAAATTAAACATCCATGGCAATTTAAATCTCAGTAAGAGATAGGAGAAGACACCTAGGCTGGCCGCACTGTCTCCTGGGGTATTAGAAGCAATTAGGGCTGGATTGTTGGGCTGCACAAAGCCTGCAGAAGATCAGGGGGGTGTGCTGGCTCCTTACGCCCCCCGCCTTCCCACCCTCACTCTGTGTTTAGGGTCAATTATCCTCCTTCTATAAACACAGGCTCCCAATGGAGGAAGGGGGGCCCTGAAGATGCAGAGAACGAGCCCAAACACGTGAAGTGCTTTGCGGAGGCCGTTTCTGCAAGAGCATAAACCTTCTAAATCCAGAGGGAAGGATGCCCCACACTGAGCAACTGGGGGGAGAGAGAGAACAAGATGGACAAAAAAGGATGACAGCCAATTCCCCAAACCACTTGGCTGATTTACACAGAACCATCTATTTCTGTCTTGCCTCCCTTATTTTATAGGGAAGAACACTCAGGGCCTGAGTGGGGGTGGGGGCAGGAGCACAGCAGTTGGTGTGCTGCAGATCCTGGTCTCCTGACTCCCAGCCCAGGATCTTCCCTCTGGCCCTCCCTGCTTTCTGCCCCTAGTAGCTCCTCTGTGGCCACGGAAAACAGGAAGACTGAGTTCTGGTTTGTTCTGATGGTGAGTGTGCACATTTCACAGAATAGCTATAACCCTGCTCTTCTCATCAATGTTCTGTCACACATAGTGACATTTCCCCCAAAATTTTACTATGAAAATTCTCAAACAGGCAATTGGTAAAATAATTTTACAGCAAATACCCATTTACTCACTGCTTGAATTCTGAGCTTAACACTTGACTATATATATATATATATATATATATTCCTGACTATATTTATTCTTGACTATATATATATATATGTGTGTGTGTGTATATATATATATATTAAAAAAACACTTGACTATATATATCTGTCATCCAAACTGGAGTGCAGTGGCACAGTCTCAGCTCACTACCACCTCCACCTCTCGGGTTCAAATGATTCTCCTGCCTCAGCCTCCCGAGTAGCTGCAACTACAAGTGACCGCCACCATGCCCAGCTAAGTTTTGTATTTTTAGTAGAGGCAGGGTTTCACTATGTTGCCCAGCCAGGTCTCGAACTCCTGACCTCAAGTGATCCACCAGCCTCAGCCTCCCAAAGTGCTGGGATTACAGGCATGAGCCATCGTGCCTGGCCTTGACTATACTTTCTTTATCACATATGTATCTATTCATCAATCCACTGTATTCTCTCAGGCTGGTCTGTAGCCCTCCTCTTTGAAAGTTGCTGTAAATCACACCCAACGCTGTTGGAGTCAGGTAGAGACCAGCCACTTGCTATCCACCTCAAAGATTCCTTGAGTCCCACAAACCCCCTTCTCCGTAACTCCCTCCACCCACCCTGTTTGACTTCCCTGCTGACCACTGTATCCCTGCCAGGTGGCTTAGGCCCTCAAGGCCACCTGCTAACCTTGCTGCAGCCTGGCCCACACCCTGGGACTCATCTCCTATAGGATGACAGGTGCTGGCCAGAGAAGTCAGGCCATAGCCTCATGCTCAGGAGTGAGGTGACAGCAGGGATGACACCCCTCCAGCCCAGGGCTTCAGCTTGCCCAGAGAGGGGGTCAGATCTGGGACAGTAGAATTGTCAGGGAGGGATTGGGGCTGATCAAAGAAGACTGAATCGTTGGCCCCCAAAAAGGCCATGAGGTTGGTGAAAAGTGGAAGGAAAGGGAGGCAGGGAGCCTCACGTTATAGAGAATGAGTCCTGCTCCACAAAGGCCAGTGCAACCTCTCTGTCATGCGCTCGTTCACGATGGTTTTGATACAAGATAGTCGCGTCTCAACTGCATTCCTTCTTCAAGGTTCCCAGGGCCCTCCCTTCTACAAGTTATACCTGGGGATGCCAAGTCAGGACCAAAGCCAAAGAAGGGTCTCAGGGACTGTAGAGATGAGGCCTGACACCTGGCCTGTAACTCAGTATTCAATGTCAAAGGAACCAATAAAGAGAAGCACCCTTAGTTCATTTTCAGTTTCAGCAATTTCCTGGGTCCCAAATTTGGCAGATAACAGCACTGAAGTGCTTGGATAGTAAACTGTTATTGGTGTTGTTTTCACAAAAGTAATGCAGAGTAATTATAGAAAGTTTAGAGACTACATATAAGAATAACCCTTTTCCATAATTCTATCACTGAACCAAAACAGCATCTCCATTTTGCTTCATCTCCTTTCAGCCTTTTATCTACTCATGTGCATTTATGTTTTTTAAAAAGTAAAATCAAATAAAAATAAAAAGTAAATAGTGCTATTTTATAATCAACTTTGTAAAATCAACATGGCATCCTGACTATATATACAATTTAAAATGATTCTCGGTACTGTGCCTTTCACTTAAAATTTACCCTTAAGAAATTTTAAAGTAAACATAAAAGTAGAATAGTGCAATAAACCTCCCCATAATTATCACTCAGATTCTATTTATGAAGATTGTGACACATTTTTAAAATGTACTCATCTATCCTTTTTTCTTTTTGCTAAAATAATATATAGCATATAGCAAGTTCCAGATGTCACATCACTTCACTCCTACACACATACTTCAAGCAGCGTCTCTAAAATATATTGACATTTCTAATATAACCACAATGCCACTAGGACACCTAGTACATTTTTTGGTATCATCTAATATTCAGCCCATAATAAAATTTGTCAAAGTACATAAGCAATTTTTAAACATTGATTTATTTGAATTATGATTTCTAAATGAAAGATAAAAGTATTTATTTAAGCACACATGTTGGTGCTCAAAACACCGGCGAATGTTTCCCAAATCATCTCTTTGATGGGACTCCCTTGAGCTTCAAGACTATGTATATGGTGTTTTCACTGCTTCCTCTTATAAACATTAAGCAACAAATATTGCTTCTGTTCCAGGCACCTAAACCCGAGGATGAGCCCCGTCTGCCCAGTCCTACCTCTTCAGTGTTTCCAGCGGCTCCTTCCTGCTCATGACGCCGGTGTCTGGGTCCACTGTGGTTAAAATGCATCTGGAGACACACACAGAACATCAAAAGGGGGACAGAGCAGAGCACCCCACCCCCACCCCACAGGGACAGGAAAGCGCCTTACCTGGAACAAGCCATCAACCTTTTCAGTTCCACGTCACCAATAAGAAGCTCGTCCCAAGAATCCTAGGAAACAAAGCGCAAACTCCCATGAGCACCTCCAGGCCCCGCCCCTGACACGTGTGTAGAGACTTCCCAGGAGCGCCCGCACCTAATGATGTCACCCACATCAGCGATGGCAGCCTTCTGTTCTCCCCCAGCCCTGCTCTGCCAAGCCATACCCACACACCTTCGCGTTCCCTCTCTCTGGCTTTCACATGCCAGTTCATTCCCCTGAGATGAGATTTCTCTCTCCTCTCACTTGTAACTGTCGTGGAAACTCACCTCGCTCAGGGAGGCTCCCTGATGATCCCACTTGACTCCTGGTGGGGGTTGGGGTGCACAAAGTGGATGGGGTGGGTGAAAGTGGGGAGGGGGACAGAAGGGGACATTACTCATTACTTCAGCTCGTATCAGATCCCTTCGTGCCTGCCTGAAGTTATATGGCTCAAGAGCCTGAAGTCATTGAATACGTGCATGTCTCGCCGGCCAGATACGGACACATCAGGAGCAGGACCAGCAGCCTCATTCCTCTTTGATTTTTGCTGGAGCATTTATGAAGCACTGAAGCCAGGGGAGCTCTGCAGGCATTGCCTGTGGGCTGGGTCAGCGAAGCCTACTTTCCACGACAAACCGCATTAGTGGACCAAGGCCCTCCAATCTAGCAGCCGAGATAGGTCATCCATACATGGAATTCTAAAGATCAATATTCTGTTTTTAAATGCCAGAAATGTTCACAAAAAGCACTCCAAGGCAGCATGTTGTGTGTTGGTTTCACCGTGCAGGCAATACTTACTGTGGGGATTTAGAGGCACAGCTCTGCGGGCTGGTCTGGTTAGAGGAAGTTTTATGGAATAGGTAAGATAAGTGCTGAGTCTAAATGGGCAGAGAATTTGAGAGGCACAAAAGAAGGGTAAGGGGACTCCAGGCAGAGGGGACAGCAATAAGAAGGAAGGGCGCTGAGGAGGCGAAGTTCATTTCATTATAGTCCTGACCTTCTTACCCCCGGAGAGAATTGCCCGCCACACAAGGGCGAAAGGCAAAGACCTGGAGTTAGAAAGCAAACTGCCTTGTCCTTGGTTGATGATGAGCTGAGGGACAGAGTTTCAAGCTCAGAATTTTAACTCCAATAGTGTGTGTTATTCTTGATATATATGACACCGGGGTTTTGTTCTGTCATAAATCATAAAATGCGTCTCAGGTGCATATTTTCAACAGTCCAGAAAACTGGGCACGGCGGATTAGCACAGCCACAGCCTGTCCTGTGAACATTTCTCCACAAGGAGGCACTGTGGTCACAAAAAACACATAAAAAGAGTATAAAAGGAGAAAAACAAGGGTTCCACTTAGGAAATTGTTCTTATTAATTAAAGAAATATTTCCAGAGCCCCTTCTATGTCCAGTAAAAACTACTGGGGATTGAGTCATAAGCACTGATGAGCCCAGGAAAGTCTTCCTACAGCACCTGGAGGTGACCAGTTCAAACAGGACAAGCATGGCATGGGAGAGGCTCAGAGCACACCATAGCTTCAGAGACAGGAGGGAGCTCTTTGAGGTCCTGCCATCACAGCAGGCTTCCCAGGGGAGAGGGCTTTTAATCCAGGCTTTCAGAGAATGTCAAGAGTTTTAAGTAGGGAAGGGAGTAAGAGTCTCAGTGACCAGGAGACATCAGTTTGCAGTTTGGACCTTTCATTGGTGATATGGTTTGGTTGTGTCCCCATCCAAATCTCATCTTGAATTGTAGCTCCCATAATCTCCATATGTCATGGGAGGGATCCAGTGGGAGATAATTGAATCATGGGGGCGGGTCTTTCCAGTGCTTTTCTTGTGATAGTGAATAAATCTCACAAGATCTGATGGTTTTATAAAGGGCAGTTCCCCTGCACGCATTCTCTCGCCTGCCACCATGTGAGACATGCCTTTGCTTCTCCTCTGACTTTTGCCATGATTGTGAGGCTTCCCCAGCCATGTGGAACTGAGTCCATTAAGCCTCTCTATCTTTATAAATTACCCAGTCTCGGGTATTTCTTCATAGCAGTATGAAAATGAACTAATACAGTTGGTAATATAGGCTGGAAAAGCGGACTGTGGCAAGGTTACAGAGGAATGTAATGATTGAGTGGGAAGTGTGGACCTTTGTGACATGGAGAGCCACTAAAGGCTTCTGAGCAAGGCAGCAACACTGATGTTTTGTCACAAACTTTTAGAGAGGGAGAGATCACGCTGATCAGCTCTGGGAGGCTTGGCTGTGGCAATATTCAGGAGGGAGCACTTAGTGGTCCAAACTTAAGGTAACAAACGTTGGATCTGGCTGGTGGTTGAGAATAGAAAGCGGAGCCGATGTGGCTGGGGCTGGGAGGAACACAGCAGAGGGAGGAGCCAGGGCTGACTGTCACCCTCCCAGACTGGGTGAAAGAAAAAAATGAGCTGCCTGGATAGAAACAGTGAAGTCAACAGAAGGAGTTTGGGGACCAGGCACGGTGGCTCATGCCTGTAATCCTAGCACTTTGTGAGGCCAAGGCAGGTGGATCACCTGAGGTCAGGAGTTCGAGACCAGCCTGGCCAACATGGCAAAACTCCTTCTATATTAAAAATACAAAAATTAGCTGGGCGTGGTGGCACATGCCTGTAATCTCAGCTACTCAGGAGGCTGAGGCAGGAGAATCACTTGAACCCAGGAGGCAGAGGTTGCAGTGAGCTGAGATCACACCACTGCACTCCGGCCTGGGTGACGGAGCAAGACTCTGTTTCAAAAAAGAAAGAAAGAATGAGTTTGGGGAGGTGGGGTGAGGGTGTAGGGGCTGGTGTGTGAGCACCTAAGTCTGACTTTCTCTGTCAACCAACAGAGAGTTGGAACTGTGACACAGCACTCCAGAGGGGGTCCGGGTGGACGTTTGAGGGACCTACATCAGGTGACAGAGGGTGATGCTGCAGGAGAGTGTGATCACCAAGGAGGGGAGAGAAAAGGGTCCAGGCCAGAACTTTTGGAAGTAAGGAACGAGGACAAACAGCAGAGAAGTAAGGACAGTGCAGCCAAAGGAGAAACGTTTCAGTAAGTAGTGCCCATGGGTCCTCAGGGCAGGGTGGCGGCGACTGAAAAAGTCACTGACTGTGGCAGGTGGGGTGGATGTCTCCACTGTGGCTCTGGGGAGAAATGAGGTGTAAGAAATGAGTGTGGGGAGTGCCGATGATGAAGGGAGGCAGAGAAAAGCCACAGTTGCTGAGAAGGTAGGTTCTGAGATGCGGAGTGGGTCTGCTTTCCAGAAACTTCCGTGAAGGTTCTCAGCCTTCCTCCATGCTATCCTGCTCTCTCAGCTGCACCCTGGCCCCACCTGCTCTAATCCTTCTCCAGGCTCCTGGCAGAGGTAAATATGTACCATGCAAATCAGATTCAGTCACTCTCTGGCTAAAAATTCTTCCCAGACTCCCCAAAACCTGACACCAAATACCTGTGCTCTCAGCTCCCCTCCTCTCCCGAGCCCCAGCGCTGCGAGATGACCATTCTCTCACACCTTCATAGCCCTGTGTATGCACCCCTCCCTCAGTGCTCCCCCTTCTCCTGGACAATACTTATCCGGTCATTCATTTAACAGATAAGTAGTGCACACCTACTATGTGCCAGGGGCTCTCTTAGGGGCTGGAGATAAGGAGCTTGCATAGGGGAAACAGACAATACACTAATACCTGAGTACACACAGCTTGTTAGGTGGGGTGTGTGCTGTGGGGGGCTGGATGAGTGGGGTCAGTGAAGCCCACAGCAGGGGACTGAAAGAGGCACTGGAGTGAGCCATGAGGCCTGTGAGGGAAGGTATGCGAGGCAGAGGACCCGGCCAGGACACAGAGAAAAGGCCAGTATGGCTGGGGCAGAATGAGACAGCAGAGGGGAGTGAGAGGAGAAGCGGCTGGGAGCTGGCGGGGTGTCATGTTGGGCCTTCAAGGCCATCCATAAGGATCCCATCTTTTACTTGAAGAAAGGTGGAGAACTGTGAGAGGGCTTTAAGCAGAAGAATCACATGATGTTACTTACATCAACAGGGTTACTTTGACAGATGTGCTGAGAACAGCCCATGGATGGTGGCAGGGCTGGGTCAAGAGTGGGGCAGGAAGGCCAGTGAACCCAGGCTGTTGCAGCACCAGTGGTAACTACATCCAGGCAGGGAGGGGAGTGGGGAGGAGGGCCCAGCCATAAAGATTTGTCAACTGTAGGAACTTGGGATATGAGACAAAGAGAAGAACAAAGGGTGGTTCGCAGTTTGGGGCCTGAGCCAGCAGAATTCAGGGCTGCTGTGTGCTGAGATGGGCGAGACTGGGCACAGCAGGCTTTAGGGTGGAAACCTGACCCTCAATTTCAGACATCCTGACATTGGATTAGACATCCACATGGAGCTATGGAGAAGCAGGGGAAAGCTCTGGCAGAAGGATATAGTTAGGAGTCCTCAGGGCAGATGAGGTTTTGAAAATGAAAGAAAGAAAGAAAAGAAAGGAAAGAAAGGAAGAAAGGAAGAAAGAGAAAGAAAGAAAGAAAGAAAGAAAGAAAGAAAGAAAGAAAGAAAGAAAGAAAGAAAGAAAGAAAGAAAGAAAGAAAGAAAGAAAGAGAGAAAGAGAGAGAGAGAGAGGGAGGGAGGGAGGGAGGGAGGGAAGGAAGGAAAGGAAGGAAAAAGGAAGGAAGGAAAGAAGGAAGGAAAGGAAGGAACAGATCAGAAAAGTGAGTGCAGACAAATGAGAAAGGTTCTGAGACCAGAGCCCTGGGTGCCCCACGCTTCAGCTCACCCCATAATGCAGGTGTTAGTCACGTCCCCAGGTCTGGCTGCTTGCCACCCTCCTGGCCATGTCTTACTGGACTGTGATTGCTTGTTCACTATCTGACCACCCTGAGCTCCTCAGGAGAAGCAAATGCATTTCTTCAACCCTTGTTCTCACGTGTCTATTCACAGCGCACACCACACAGGGGCAGCAACCCACTAGATGATGGGTAAATTACTAGAAACAAGGCCGGCTCAGCCACCATTGTGTTACCGCCCCAACTTCACATACAGAATGTTCTCAATTAGGAAACACTCAGAGATAGAGAGAGAGATACGGGTTTTTAAAGTAAGATTCAATTGAAAGAAATCTCTGAGATCTGAAGTTCTACTCTGGGCCATCTCCTCCTCTCTTCTCATCTGAATCTTACTGTCACAGAATTTTGGAGTGGAAATGGCTTCAGTATGACCCTTGGTGCACAGATCACACCAGGGGAAAGAAAGCTTAAAGCCGATCATAGGGAGAAAGCTGGGGGTCTGAGTCAAACTCCCAGGAATGAAACTCTTCCTTACCTTTCTGTGGTACTTAATGTCCTAGAACTTTTCCACAAATTGTCATCGACCTTGATTCTCACAGCTCCCATCAGGCGAGGGAGTCATTGGAATTGCCCATGTTTTACAACTGCAAGAAGCAGAGGCCTCGGCAGGTTCGGTGACCTGTTCAGGCTTGTGTGGTCACTTGCTGAAGCAGGCGGAGTGGAATCCAGCTGTCCCAGCCCCACGGATATGCCCTAGAATTCTCAGGGTTCCTCTGGCCTTGTACAATTGGGGTTCAAAACCCAGCCCCTCCTTGCTGTGGTATAGCCTAGGGCAGGCCACCTCACCTCCCCAAGCCTCTCTCTTCTCTCCTGTAAGATAGGAATGATAGCTTTACCCTGCTGGGCTCTGTGAGGCATAGAAGAGACAACATACTTAAGTGAAACACAAGTGTTTATTCAAAACCCTCCCCACTCATTTCTCTTTTCCTGAGAAGGAATGTTCTCAGGAAAAATGACTCTCCTAGCCATAGCTAGTGGAAGATGAATCTCAAGGACATGGTCAAAGGCAACCAAACAGAGATTATTTTCCTGTTGTCTGAGTCAGGCTGGCCCATTGTGCACAGGAGCAGGACAGGCAGAGCTCCCTTGTCACAAAGAAGCACTGAGAGACGCCCAACCCAGGACCGTGGGGGATATGCACACAGTCCACCTGCCTCACACTAGGAAGTTCTCTGCCATCTTTAGAAGAAACGCTACCCTTGGAAGGTAGGAGCCAAGAGTATTTTATATAAAGCATTAGCAGTGGATTTGGGAGTACTTTCATTATCCTCCGTCGATTGATACTGCATTTATACACCTCATAAATTACATTATCCAAATTGATCCTTCAACAAACCTTTAAGGTAACCCTAGGCAGAAATACGATTATCTCATCGTTCAGGCAAGGTAAGTGGGACATAGCAGTGCTGCTCAAAGTCACGCAGAAGCCAGCACAGAAGCTGAAACCAGCCCTCACATCCTCTTGTTTGAATGTGGGAACCAAATTCTTATATTATTTCTCTTTCAGCACAGCTTTGCCTCCGTACAGCCAAAGTGAAGAACAGAATTGGTTCCTCTGAGTATAAAAGGTTAAAACTCAATTGCTTTGACTCCATTTTTCCCTGTTATGGAGGAAATGGGCAAACGTAAGAACCACTATATTGTCCCTTTTACCTCTCCCTTCTCAACATAAACATGAGGCACAACCAGAGCTCCTGAATTCCTAGCTGGGGGTCAGGGCTTCTGTTGAGTATCCACAGCTGGTGGCCACTCCCCAAGCCTCTAGGCCACCAACCTCTGCCTTCATGGAAGCCCAGGGAGAGAATCAGGTTAAACAGCCAAAGGCTATTTATTACAAAGTAAATTTGCTGCCATAATCCTGCGGAATCCCGGAAACCAAGCCTCAGGGCTATTCAAGCTAAGTCACCACGCAGACCTCTGAGGGCAGATGGAAGGTGGCACTGCAGGCGTTTTAGGGCAGTGCCATCAAGCTCAGAGGCAACAACCTCTCCCAACCCTCACCCAGCAGCCTTGCAATAAATGCCTGTCTTCTCCGAGAGAGCCATCTACTAAACAGGAAGACCATCCTTTGACAAGACAGGAGCATACACTTTCTTTGTTCCATGGCCCACACAGATCATGTAGTCTGTGCAAGAAAATATGACTCAACAACGAACCTGTCAACTCAGAATTCTCCTTAGAAGCCACAGATACTGAACTGCTTCCTTGATGACAGTCTCTGACCCATCAATATTTGTATCCTCCACACAGAAGTCTGCACTTATTAGGTGAATAAATCTAAAAATCAAATTGTTATGTATTACAGAGTTGATAAATAATGCACCCTTCAGAATAATCTAATCCAATGTCAAAGACTTTCATACCTTAAAAAAGAAGTCAAATCCAAGGAAAGACGCAAAGGGGCATGGCGTTACCTCTGCATAGACATCGCATCCTGAAATTACAATATTGGGCCTGAAGTTGGTTGCTTTAACTTTCTTCTCTAGCCTGGAGTTGAGATCCGCTAGCGACGCCTCAGAAAGGATCATGAATGGGCTGGTGTCTGAGTAAGCAATCTGATAGGGAAATACACATTGTTATAACACGTGGCACACCAACTTTTCAGTGGCTAGGTGTGCCTAGCTCCTAGACATACCCTCCGTGCTCCACCCCACCCCACACACAATCTTTCAAAGTAGTTCTCTTATTCTTTTAATAGAAGTCACAGTGACTCAGAAGCTTTAAATAGCCTTGAGACAGCAGAAACTGCATGGTGGAATGAAGGGAACAAGGACTCAGAATCCATCCTAAGCTGCCACAAGGCATGTGCCCTTGGGGACATCACTGCACCTTTCTAAGTCTCCAATTTCTCGAATGTTTAATAAGTTGGTTGAGTTTGATGACCTCATTATGTTTGATTTAAATGCTCACTAATTCCATGAACACTTATTTTTATGCAACTTACAAATTAATATTTATGTTGACCATAATTTATGCATTTGCTTGTTTATTTATTTATATATTTTGAGACAGGGTCTCCTTGCAGCCCGGGCTGCAATGCAGTGGCGCCACCACAGGTCACTGCAGCCTCAACTCTCTGGGCTCAAGCAATCCTCCCACCTCAGCCTCCTTAGTAGCAAGGACTACAGCATAATTTCTTTTTTATGCGCATGGTAAAAGCAGTATATGGTGCTACCAACCCTGCTTTTATGATGAATCCTTAGAGCTTTATGCCATTAAGGCTGATCATTTGAGTCTGTGTATCTCCATACCCATGCCAACTTGCATAGCTGGAATCTGACATACAACTGCAAACTAAAAATTCTGGACTCCACGTGCAGTTACAGAATGGAATGAAAAAAAAAACACTGGTGCAGGACAGTTTTGAAACCCTACTGGCATCAGAATGCTTACACAAATAGGAAGGTAGATGCTCAAGGGCAAAAATTCAAGAGTCCCCCAAATGAAGAAACAAATGATGCTTCCAAGGGAAGGGCTTTATTTCTGCCTACTGCTTGTGGTCTAAGCTACCAGAGGGCTGCCCCGAAAACAAGAGAGCCGAGGTCATCAGAGATGCCACCTGAGCCCCCCGGGCTGGGGGTGACTGCTTTCTACCAATAGAGGCAGCAGAACCTCTCACCTGGTCCTTGGGTCGGAACAAGTCTGCTATTTGGTGAGGATGTCTCGGTTGCATGTGAGGCTCAAAGTGCACCAGGTGGTAGGACTGTGACTTCAGGAAGCTGGTTATCCACTGGGCGGCGGCCTCACCACAGTCTCTGCCCTCAATCTCCAGACCATGCACTCTGCAGGGGTGGCAGGAACAAAGGGCAAACATGGCTTTGAAAATCCATGCACCCTAATATGTGCCAGTTATATCAGAAAAGCTGCTTCTAGCTGTAACATTACTGTCATATCTTAATTACCAGAAGATGTAATTTTAGTCCTGGCTCTGACTCCAAACCTGCGTCAGCCCACATGAAAGTGAAAGCACCCCTTTAAGCTTTGCTTTCCCCATTTTAAAAAATCAAGTTTTGTACAACTGTGTCTCCCTACCTGGAAGGAATGCAGGGAGGATGAAATGAAATCATATATTTGAAAATGTACTGAGTTCTCCAGAAGAAAACTAATGTATCAGTGTAAACTTAGAATTACTGCAAAATCTAGTTCACCCAGCTGAATAGCGACCAGAAATCTTTATTCACAGGCCTGGCTATACTTTGCCAGTATAGTAACAGCAACAATATGAAAATGTTCTATAAAGTCTAAAACATTACAGATAATAACGTTATATATAACAAACATTAACAGTAATAGTCTATTTATTTTATAATAACAATAATAATCTACTAGATTTGATTGCAAGTTATAACTTTGCAGGATTTGAAGTTCCTACTCTCCAGCACATAGCCATGTGCAGGGCTGCTCGGCGTTATATGAATTTCACAGCTATAGAGAGGAAAATAAATGCTATGGTGTAGGCCAGCGTTTCACAAAGTGCAGGACCATTACCACTGCTGGCATTCAAGATAACTGCAGATGGCACCTGGGTATAGCATTAAATAACAGTGAATTGCACAGAGAGAAATTTCAGTTGAGTGGTAATAAATCTTTACCTTTTAGCAACCCTTGATAATCACCTCTTTTAACAAAGAAAGAACACACCTTAGGTCCAGAGACCTCTGTAGGCACAGTTTCTAGCTAGAATTTAGTAATGTTTTAGCATATTGAGTGTTTGTTAATTTCTGGCAAATTATATAGGTAGCAATATAAAATTTGTATACAGGTAGCCATATAAGGTTTATAGGTAGCCACATAAATTTACATATAAACCCATATATAAAAATTATATAGGTAGCCTTATAAAGCCATATACCTGGCAAATTATATAGGTAGCTATATAAAGTTTCTTTTTTAAATAAATGTGTTCAAGATTAGTTTTTAAGCTGAATCAATTTAAAGAAAAACATTAAATAAATAAGAGTACAGGTGGTTTATGGTTTGGCCTACTGTCATGGTGGTGTTATGCGAATGCTGGAAGTTTGAGAAAGCTTAGTGGATCAAGTAAATCTACTTGGCTGGGCATTCCATTTCCACAAATGACTAGCTCCATGACCTTGGTGATAGTTTCTTATTCTGAGACTCAGTTTCTTCATCAATAAAATGGGGGTAGGAGCACAACTTTGTTGTGAGGATTAGGAACAATCTGTAAGAAGCCCCCAAACAATTCTTAGGACTGGGATGTGCTCAGTAGGCGGTAATGACCTAGGGTCCTCCAACCAAGTTATTTCAAGCTATCTCTGTATAGTTAGTCCACAAATCAAACATTTAATCAAACAAAAGCATCCATTCTCTAATAATAATGTACAAATGGATTTTTATATTGTGAAATAATATTGAGTATAGTATCCTATATATTTTTATATAATTTTATTTTATTGCTTTATATCTAAAATGAGAAATCATTACTAACAGTGTCTGGGTTACATAAAGCAGTGAGGTTAGTGTATTCAAAGGTTTCATAAATTTTTTAAAAATTATTATTGAAGTGTAACACTCATGTAGAAAAGTGCACTGCTGTAGTATATGACTTGATACCTTTTCGCACACTGTCACCCCACCCATTCTAAATTAACTTCCTGAGAATCAGAGGGCTGAAATATGCACCCAAGGCCTATGAAGTAATGAGAACATTTACAAAGACCAGGAGTGTTTGTGTTACTCTTTTCTGGGTCAAGATGAAAAATAAATAAAATGAATAAAATAAATGTACCCAAATTTATACACCCAAATAGATATTACCTTTCAGAGCAGTCACCTTGGGAAGTAATCATTCTAACCTATTATTAATCATATCTACTTATTACTACTTTTAAGCCTAATCTCACTTTTTAACCAAAAAAAAAATGGTCCTATCATTTTCTTATTCACAGGGTTTAGCTCCAAACAATTTTTTACTTTTCCCCAAAAATCAAATTCACCAGTTCTAGAACTGAGTGTACGTGAAGGGCTTAGCGTCTGTGTGTGTGTGCAGTTTAATGTCTGAAATGCTGATTTCAGAAGCATCTTGTGAAATGCCAGCATTACCAAATATCTAGGTATGGAGACAGCCTTGAAGGTCACTGTCTTGTTAGATGCCTCTTTGCTGGTGCCTAAGAAAAAAAAAATCACCCTCCTTTCTCCAGAGTCAAACCCTTACAGCTCACCAAGGTACCCTTTCAGTCTCAACTTGCCATTCGGCAGCCCAGGGCTTCCCTTAGTTGCTTTTACAGGAGGGTGTGAGGGCGCACAGCAGAGGATGTAAACAGGAAGGCTGCTTTGACTCCTTAGGGCTTCAGTTCGCAATAATTATTTTTACAAAGTCAAAACATTTGCATCTATCTTGGGCCATTTAGGCATCTGCCCTGTTAATCCGACACTGATTTCCATTGCAACCTCTATTTCTAGATCCTGGGGTTCAGGTTCATAATCACCCAGAACTTGAGGTCTTTCAGCGAGTAGAATTTGTTCCGCCTTCTTCCTGCTCCTCCCATGTTTCTCCTGAGTTCTCACTGGCCTCTGCTGTATCGTGGCCCCAGCACTCCACCTGTACACTGTCCCAAAGAGTGCAAGCAAAGAATTAAAATAAAATTCCAAATGCTTCTATAACCTTTGACCCTTTGACAAAGATAATGTAGGCATGGCTTGAGATGGTTTGAGGTTTGAGACTGTTTGCCTGAATAATCCACAGCAAAAGTCCCTAATTCTCTGTATCTTATTAGTAGCAGGCAAGGTACGTGAGAAGATCAAGTAACATCTTCAACCATGAAAACAGGTGTACTGCCTGTGATCACGACCTTCTGAAAGTGACCCCAGAGCCCCAAGAACTCATCAGAAATCTTTAAGAAACTGTGGGCTGAGGTTACAACTTCCTCATAAGAGAATAGGTTGGGCTGTCAAAAGAAACCTGAGTCCAGAAGATCCTTGGAATCTTTGGATGAAGAGTCTGTATACTACCGTAGCATGTCTAAGCCTTTTCAGTTTGCAATTTCCAAGCATGCCCTTGTTTAGTCTTTTGGGCATGGACCAAATGCCCATATGGGACTGTGAAAAAAGTTTCGAAACAATTTCAAATGAATTGAAAATTAAACAAAAAATTAACTATAAGAAAATATGGGTAAATATCTAACCATAGCAAATAAACACAAATCATGACATGGATAAACATGAAATACAAATTGCAATATAAATATTTAAAATCTTACCTCATTCAGGGAAAAATGCAAATTAAAGTAACAAGAAATTATCGTTTTTGCTCATAAAAATGGCAAAATATTTTTTAATATAATGGTTAAAATGGAATTGGTGAAACCACTCTGCAAACAATTTAGCAAGATGTATCAAAAAGCCTGCAGGATCCATATTCTTATTTCAAACAAAACCACTGCTAGAATTTTTTCCTAAGAAAACAACAAATGATATAAACAAAGATTTATGCCAAGATACTCAAACTTCTTAATATCTGGAAAAAAATTAAGACAATCAAAATGTTTAATCATGGGGCATGTTAAAATGCATTAGATGACACCCACACAATGAAATATTATGCCAACATGAAAAATGGTATCCTTAAAGACTTTTTAACAATATGAAAAAATACTCAACATTATCAGTTTAAGTATATAAACAATATGAAAGGATTTTTTGTATTATTTCAATTTGTTTTCTAAGTAACAGGCATAGAGACAGAAAGAAAATATGCCACAATATTAATTACAGTTATCACAGATTTTGTTTCTTTTTTTTTTTTTTGGTATTTCCCAATTTTTCAACAATGAATATGTACCACTTTTTTAATCTGAAAAACCACCAATTTCAATAAAAGTATATTATCATATTTAAAACTAAAATGTAGAAATTGTATCAGTATTGCATTTTGTGAACTTTTCTGGGTCTTTAGACATTTTTCAGATAACTACATTTTTTGAGGTGATACTACTTTTTTATGATAGGCTATAAACTACATGTAACATTCACAGTGCATTTTTATTCCAAATGCAGAAACTAGAACAAGAATATAACTAGACCAACTTTAATTTTGCCGTAATGAGATAAGAAATCAACTCTAGACATGACTGCTTAGAGGCAAAGCTAGTTTTCCTAGAAGAATTGCTTCGCTGCAGCCCTTCTGATGTTGAGGGAAGGGCTTCTGTACAGAACACCCTCCTGGGCTGCATCCCCAGCCTCATTCTGACACTGACCGCTGAGCAGCCACTGGCTGGATCACTCTTCTAGCTAGAGCTGTTCTTTTCTATTTTGGTTCTTTCATTAGAACTAAATCTTATGGGTCACATAGCCATTTGCAACTCTTTTCCTAACTGAGATTTGGAAGGTACCCAGTTCTTCCAAGCCAAGTAGAAAAAGTTCTATGAGAATACGTAGATCAAATCTCACCTCTGCTAGGACACTCGCCCCCACCACTCCTACCCCATTTTTGTGCTTGATCTTTGGGTGCTGTTATTTTTCTCCTGTTGACATGACAATATGCTTTTGTTCTCATGGGTTTCTACATAGCACTTTCAATGTGTTGTTGTCATCTCAACAACACAAGTTTCTGAAGCTGCTTCCTTCTTTCTCCTTCTTTTAGATCTTCATAATCTTGAAGACTTGGTTCTACATATGGTACACACGCAATCAACAGTTCATTATTGATATGTTTCTCAGGATTCCCTCTAGAGTTTACGCTTTCTCAAAATTGCATGACTATTCATTCATGCAAGGGCTACGACCTGCCCTTTCCTTACCTGCACTTGCGCACTGCATTTGTGGTGGGCGTTCTGATGGGCAGTAGTAGATCCTTCGTGTAGGCTGCACTGAGAGTCAGGGTGTCACCATCACAGGTCAGGGAAATCAGGACCAGGCGAGGTTCCTGGCGAGCGGTAACCATGTTTCCCTCCTGGTTGATCACAAGCCAAAACCTGCCATTTTCAAAACACAGGATATATGTGAACTAGTATGACAGGAAGCCAGACTCTGGAGGAGCTCCAATTAGACACTGTTGTCGTCTTTGACTTCTTCCCCATAAGCCTGGTGTGTGTGAGTTTGAGAGTGTGTGTCTGTCTGTCTTAAACATCAGCACACAGGACTCAGTCTGTCACTTAATTTCAAAGGGTTTAATAACCACTCAAGCATCCAACATATCTAGAGAACAGTTTGAGCTCTTTGATGGCACAGAAATCAAAGATGTTAATTATATTTTCATCTCAATCTCTAGAAAGCCTGAATGCTTTCATTAAACATGCTCCAAGCAGATGACAAGAATCTATTTTACAGAAAGACTTTAAGGGCAGGAGGAAACACAGTGCCTGGCGTCCAGTAGGCAATGGGCTCTCATCGGCGGAAATAGCAGGGCTGTTGCTCATATTGTTCACAGAGCATGCAGTTTAGCTGAGCAACATGCAGTGCCACTTATACTCTGCCAGTTCCAGCCCCCCACCTGTAAAAACTTTTTATGTTCCAATATTTAGTGCTGTCCATTCTGCAATTTGCTAAACTAGACAGTATTTTTTTCTCTGGCCCAGTATTCCTGGTCTACAGGTACTTCCTAGAAAAAAAGATAAATGGAGAAATAAGGGCAATAGAAAGAGCCATTTCCAGAACAAGAACAATACGTTTCTGTAGGTTGTCTCTCAGCTACCAAAGAAACAAAACATTGTCATTTCAATCCTTTCAGTACATGCTAATCAAATGATTACAGTTATAGAAGTGAGCATGTGCTTTTGAGATTTCCAGACATAAGAAAAAAATGTGGCCGGTACTTTAGGTCGTTCAATATATTTCTTGCATCACTTCCAGCAGGTTATCATGGCTGAGCTGTTCAGCTACACTAGAAAAATATGCTCAGTATAAGCCCTTTCCCTAACTGCCCTTTTATCAGACTTCGTTTCTGCACAGACAGAGGCCTGCCCTGCCCCAAATCCTTGGGACGAGCAGGTGAATATTCTCCCTAATATTCTTCCTGGTAATGGCAGTTTAGATCTTTCTAAAATGCAAATCTAACTTCAAGACCCCCTCATTCAAAATCCCTCCACGGTTCCTGCTTTCAGGATAAAACCAACTCCTAAGCAAGGGCATGCACAGCCCTTCATGATCCAGCTGCTGCTCCAGCCATTCTTACCTCCCAAGGTCTTCACACAGGCCAGTCTTTTATACATTTTTTTTAATTGCAGTAAAATAGATATAAAACATAAAATACCTAGCATACTCCTATGTACAGACCCAAAAGAACTGAAAACAGGAACTCAAACAGATATTTGTGTATCAATGTTTATTGCAGCTTTATTCAAAATGCTAAAAAAGTAGTAACAGCCCAAGTGTCCATCAACAGAGAATGGAATTTTTTAAATGTGATTTTAACCGTTTTGAAGTATGTGATTCAGTGGCAGGAAGTACATTCACAGTGTTGTGCAACCATCAGCACTATTTGCAAAACCTTTTCATCACCCCAAACAGAAACTCTGTACCAGTTAAGCAATAACTCCTCATTTTCCCCTTCCCCCTGCCCCCAGTAACATCTAATCCACTTTGTCTCCATAAATTTATCTACTAGACATTTCATATAATCAGAATCATGCAATATTTGTCCTTTTGTGTCTAGCTTATTTCAATTAGCGTTATGTTTTCCAGGGCCATCCATGTTGTAGCACATATCAGAACTTCATTCCTTTTCATGGCTGAATAGTATTCCATTGCGTGTATATATCACATTTTGCTTATCCACTCATCCATCAATGGACACTTAGTTGTTTCCACCTTTTGACTACTGTAAATAACATCATAATGAAGGTTCCACACTCAATGCTGCAAAGAACATTCACCCTATTTATGTCCCAGTTCCTTTTGGTAAATACCTTAGAGTAAGTTTGTCCAACCCATGGCCCGTGGGCCACATGTGGCCTAAGATAGCTTTGAATGCAGCCCAACACAAATTGATAAACTTTCTTAAAACATTATGAGATTTTTTTGTGATTTTTTTTTTTTTTAATTCATCAGCTATTGTTAGTATTAGTGTATTTTGTGTGTGGCCCAAGACAATTCTTCTTCCGATGTGGCCCAGGGAAATTTAAAGATTGGACAACCCGGCACAGACTATGCCAGCCTTTCCCCAGCATACACCATCCTCTCAAGCCAAGTGTCTTTGCCCAGCTTATTCTCTCTCTGGAAAGTTCTTCTCCCAACTTACTTGCCCAGCAAGTTCTGAATTATTTTCCGGTTTTCAGTTCAAGCTGTTACTTCCTCTCTGAAGTTGTCCCTGATGGCTCCAGCCAGCTTCCAGCACTGCAACCTCTATGCTGGCACGCTGGCACGTGTCACAACCTCTGTTTAGTTGGTTATCACCTAGGACTGTAAGCCAGTGTTGGCTTCTCTTGATCACACTTTCTGGGAGTGTGTGATGAACGAAAATAAAGAATTTATCATAGTGTCTAGTACAAAGGCCAGCTCTTCTTATCATCTATTGTAATATGAGCTCAAAAACTGCTTTTTGAATCTACGTAGTAAAATTCCAAGGCCCTTTGCCTCTCGGGCCTACAAAAACTAATTCAGTAAATTCTACCACTTTTCAGAGTCTACTATACAAAACATGGATTTTTTTTTTTTTTTTTTTTTTTTTTTTAGAGGGAGTGTTTCTTTTTCTTTTTTTTTTTTTTTTTGAGGCGGAGTCTCGCTCTGTCACCCAGGCCGGAGTGCAGTGGCCGGATCTCAGCTCACTGCAAGCTCCGCCTCCCGGGTTCCCGCCATTCTCCTGCCTCAGCCTCCCGAGTAGCTGGGACTACAGGCGCCCGCCACCTCGCCCGGCTAGTTTTTTTTTTTTTTTTGTATTTTTTAGTAGAGACGGGGTTTCATTGTGTTAGCCAGGATGGTCTCGATCTCCTGACCTCGTGATCCGCCCGTCTCGGCCTCCCAAAGTGCTGGGATTACAGGCTTGAGCCACCGCGCCCGGCCTAGAGGGAGTGTTTCTGTTGCCCAGGCTGGAGTGCAGTGGTGCGATCTCGGCTCACTGCAAGCTCCTCCTCCCAGATTCACGCCATTCTCCTGTTTCAGCCTCCCGAGTAGCTGGGACTACAGGCGCCCGCCACCAAGCCCAGCTAATTTTTTGTATTTTTTAGTAGAGACGGGGTTTCACCGTGTTAGCCAGGATGGTCTCGATCTCCCGACCTCGTGATCCGCTCACCTCGGCCTCCCAAAGTGCTAGGATTACAGGCCTGAGCCACCGCGCCTGGCCCAAAACATGGAATATTTAGGATCCTTGGTTTTCTTCCTGAAGCAAAGATGCATGTATCACTAACGTTTCAACTATGTCATGAATTGCCCTCTGTCTTGGGAGCTGGTAGGAGAAAGGTTACAGCTCCCATGAGTCCTGTGTTACTTGCTGAGCTGCGAGGGCTTCTCTGGAAAGGAGTTTCAAGTGCAGCCTCACAACGAGACCCGGGGCTGGCCTGAAGCCAGACCCTAAAGAGGACAAAGCCGCCGGCTCCTGGGTTTTGCAGCCTTTGCTGAACCCCAGGAATCCACGCAGCTCTCAGAACCCAGACAGAACATTAACAAGATCACTCTTTACAAAGCCCCAGTGTGCTAAAGAAAATAAGAGTCCTGGTTCCGCTGCTGTGTAGCTCTGAACTCAGCTTCTTTATCCACAAGAGTGCTTGAGAGAATTGGGGAAAATAGCATCTGCAATGCCACCCCCGCCTTTTTTTTTTTTTTTTTTTTTTTTAACTTAGTCTCCCTCTGTCGCCCAGGCTGGAGTGCAGTGGCATAATCTTGGCTCACTGCAACCTCCACCTCCCGGGTTCAAGCGATTCTCCTGCCTCAGCCTCCTGAGTAACTGGGATTACAGGTGCGAGCCACCATGCCCGGCTAATTTTTTTTTTTTTTTCCCTTAGTAGAGATGGGGTTTCACCATGTTGGTCAGCCTGGTCTCGAACTCCTGACCTCAGGTGATCCACCCGCCTCGGCCTCCCGAAGTGCTGGGATTACAGGCATGAGCCACCGCGCCTGAAGGTATTCCTTGAACTGCAGTCATTACTATTATGAGCCCCGCCTTGGTGCGCTCTTGGAGGGCTGGACTCTACAGTTTCAGCTTTCCCCAAGATCTCAAGAAAGTCACTGAAAATAAAGCTACTGGGAACCAATCTATTTAAGCTAGCCACCTCCACTAAATGGAGATTAAGAAGTTTGCTCATTGGCAGACACCTGGGAGCGATACCACACCTCAGCAGGAGCACATGACGCCAAAGAGCCAGTGGGAGGTGGAAATCCGCCCAACCCGGGAAAACGGGTCCATGTGCTCAGAGTCCCAGAGCCCCGGGATCTGATGCTGGGGGCTGAGGGTTCCTTTTTCTTTTTGGCCTTTTCTCATCCAACTCCCAGTTTCTTTGTAATAGGAGGAAGGACCTGTTAGTAGACTCTGCAGACCTCCCCTGCACTCCTCCCTTCTCAGACCCTTGCCCGAGGCGGATCAGCGCTGCCCCGCGCCCGCGCCCGCGCTCGGCCGTACCTGTCCCGCAGGTTGCCGCTGCGCAGCCCCATGGCCGTGCACTCGGCCTCGCTCACTGGCACCCCCTTGCAGGATTTCACAGGGTAGATCCAGAGCTGCGCCACTGTGCCCACCTGCTGCAGCAGCCGCCGGCGCTGCGTGGGCCATGCGCGGCGCCAGGCGACAGCCCCCAGCGCCACCGCGGTCAGTCCCAGCACGGCGACCCCGAGCCACCCGGGCCAGGGCTGCGCGAGGAGGACAAAGCGGGCCAGCGCGGAGGAACCGGCGGCGCCCATGGCTGGCTTCTCCGCGAGGTACCGGCGGCAAGGCCGGAGCGCGCTGGTAGTCCCGGGCAGCTGGGGGAAGGTGCGGCCTTTGGCCCTGAGCCCAAAGGGTGGGCAGTTCCCGAACCCTTCCGGGCCAATCAGAGCAGTGCGTCCTTCTGGGGGGCGGTGCGGGGAGTGGGAGGTGGCGGCTCAGCTTCCACTTGGTCTGCGCCCCATGGCTTCTGCAACCTTCCGTCGCCTGCAGCTCAGGGCGCCGTGCCCTCCCCCACGATCTCTGCAAGTGACCAGTTTATTTACTTACGTATTTATGGGGTTATTTGACCTAAAATAAACAATAGACAACATTTGCAGGACAAAGCGTGATTTTGAAATTAAAAATCAGACAGCGGGCAGCAGCTTCTCCTAGGAATAGTAGAGAGCGGGTCGGCCCTGCCTGGCCTGCGCAGTGTCCAGTTCTCTGCTGCGGCCGCCGTCCCCGCAGGCTGCCCAGGGTTTAGGGAGGTTCCAAAGAGTGGGGGTCTGGTGGAGGAGGATGCTACCAGGCCCTCTGCGCCAGCGAGACAAGGCCAGAGTTCTCCCAGCGGCAGTTCGGAGCGGCAGTGGGCGTTTGAGAGCACCTTCTACGCTCCCAGCGGGGAGCCTCAGCTGCAGCTGCATTGGCAAGGCCTTGGCTCAGAAGTTTAGCACTGCACAAGGTCCCCAGGCTGCTTCTGGCGGGAGGGAATGTCACCTGGTCCTGCAGGCACTCACCTCAGTCACTTGTCACTTCCAAATCAGGTTATATTCCAGTCAACAATATCAGCACACTCGAACAGCATGGTTTAGGAGTCAGGCTCCTGTTTGATGTACCAAGCAATCAAAGGAAAAAATTACTCAAACGCTTATTAAAATGGTAAGGAAGACTATTCACGGCTATTGTAACAGGGGCATCACAATAGGGGAAAGAGATTAGGCTCAGCTCTGTATTACAGCGAAGACTGCTGGGGGTTTATAGCCAAAGAGCAAAGTTCCTGGGGGTCAGTGAATGAAAAATCACTAAGAGGAGACATCAAGTGTAGAGGATTCTTGATAAACCCACTTAACAGGATTCTACTGAACTAGGCAAGGACTTACACACTGAGGGTGACAGATGAGGAATCTGAGCAGATATCAAGGATGATCAGATATCAAGGATGGGAGAATACTCTGGAAACTGACTAAGCAGGATTCTTGCTAAACTGGGCTCTGCAGGGAGTAGGGTGGCAAGGTCAAGGCCTCATGAAGAAAAAAGGGCTCAGAGGAGACTGAAGTTTGGTCGAGAGCCTGTGTCATCCGCAGCTCAGCCATGGTCCCCTGAGCCACGAGTGTACATTTCAAGACTCAGCCAGAATTGTCCATGCAGGGCAAGGGTGCCTTGGAAGAGAGAAGCGGGAGTTCGCCAAGAGAAAAGAACAACCCTGTCCTCCAGATGGCAACTCACTGCAGAGCAGTTCTGTGCTCAGGGAGGCTCTGTCTTTACTGGCCTGAACACTTCTCTGTCCTGTGTTTCTGCTCTCTTCTCTTCCAACCCCCGGTCACACCCTGTCTGTAAAGGACACAGCTCCGCAGGACGCACCCCTTGATCCTCCTCGGAAAGGCAGCTCCAGGGCACCAAATATGTGTTTCTGTTTATCTCCCTCCTGAATTCCTCTTTGAAAATTTAAGAGGAAAAAATGGCTCCCCTATTTTAATGGTTGACTTTAAAGTTCTGATTTTTCCATTTCATCACTTCCAGAATTTACCCAAGGCTACAGCTCACTTACCACTTTTACCTCACAGGGTGCGGGGGATGGTGGTGAATTTCAGTCCCAGAACCCAGCAAAGGAAAATGGAGGAGGAGGGAACAACCACTCCTCACTGACCACTAGGAAGGCCCCTTGCGGACACTGGCCATCCTGCCACAGACAGGACACCAGTGTGCCTGCAGCTCACAATGCCCTCGCCCCCTGCCAATGACAGAAGCCAGTGTTTGTGGAGTCAGATTGTGTCTCTGGAGGCAATCAGAAAGGGTAAGGAAAAATAAATTGCAGTGACTCAAATTCTAATATAAAGAGAGAAGCCCAGGAAGAAGACTCATGAATACCAAAGATAAAGCAGGATTGAGATTCACGTTTATTAGTTACAAAGAAACCATAAAATTGTAAGTAGGTGAATTCATCCATATACTATTTCAGTGAGTATTTTTGCTTAAGATCATACCAAAGTAGTTCGTTTTTTTGTTACCAAAAAATTATTTGCATTGAAAAAAATACGTTCATGCTGTCTTCCTTGCGATCCTACCCTCAAAATTCCATCCTCTTTTAAATGTCATCCTCTTCTTTATCTTACTTGGAATTCCAGGTGGTGTATCTGGCAGTTACACACAAACAGATTACTTTTATATGGCTTAACAAAGGTGTAATAGAATATTAAAACTAAGTCTATAAGAGAATTTCCATACTCAAGTACAGCCCAGATTCCATAATGCTAGAGCACATGAGTGAAAAGTCAACAGGACTCAATGGCCACGTAAAGACCAATATTAGGCATTTGTGAGTTTGGTATCATGTGTCCTGCACATCAGGTAATCCTGATAGGTAATAAAAGGAACACATTTTAAAAACATTTTTGCAGCTTTTTAGTTGATTCATTAAACTTGCTTTATTCATCAAAAAGTCAAGAAGTAAAAGCATAACAGCCATGATAACATTCAAAATAGCATTTTTGATGATGTTAATTATTTTTAAAGCCTTCAGTACCTAAAATTTATACATATACCTTCATATTCCCACCTCTAATACTTTCCTTGCATTAACCTGGAGCATACACAACTTTGAAAAGTCAAAAATCGAGATTGTTTTCCAGGGTAAAGATCATTGAAGGCTGGATAATAAGGATTTGCTGAGGTATTGCTGCCGCTGTTGTTAAGATCTCAGTCAATCCCTCCTGGTTGCTGAAGCCTGAATAAATAATAAGAATCTCTGGTTATTTGGTTATTTATCCTACTGTTCATCAATAATTCAAACTCCCACAAAACAGTCACTTATTGAGGTTATACATATAAATGTATGGTGCAGTGCTGTGCAGAAAGCATGGCCTATTAGCTCTAATTCACATCAGCTCCCAGACCGTACATCAGCTGACTTAGCTGAGCCTTTGTTTCTCATTCATAAAATGCCTATTATCATATCTATCTCACAGAGATCCTCTCACAGATAAAGATTACACAAGGCCTTCTGGGAAGCAGAGACAATTGGAAATTGAGGCTGAGTAAACCACAGATGTTCGTTGCCTCCATCCACTGCAAAACAGGATCTGGTTAAATGAGTTTGTGACCAAGTGACATGGAAAACCCTCAGTTATTAAGATATCTCACAGCCACTGGGCTCCCTCAGATGCAGAGAACACGTGAAAGCCCTTGGCTCACACATTGATCCAGGTCCAGTCAATCATGACTGGAAGAGCAGGACACAGGATCAGTTTCACTCAAACTAGATGGCTCAGGCTTGGGTCCACTCTCCCCACATGGGGCTTTTAGAAATGCCAGGCACTTAGGAGCTTCACAGTTTCCTCTCTAGTATTAATACTTATTATATTTCATCAAATCCAAGATATACCAATTGTAAAATGCACCATTATTTTATGCATCACTGATAATTTTATGCATCACTGATATTTTTCAAAAGGCACCCTGAATGTTATAAGAAGCTGACTGGTATCAGAGATGTTAGAATAGGATCTCAGAACTGATGAAATATGGTAATGGTTATGCAAATAAATAGTCATAATAGTAGTCAATAGAGGTGTAGTTCCTTTTTGCCCACTTCAAGGGAAAAGCCTGTGTCATGTTTATATCCACTATGGAACCTAAGACTAGATCATGATGGAATGATGGCAATAAAAAACATAACTAATATTTACTGAGCACTTTATTTGTGTTGCAATGCTGAAACTTTATATGAATTAATACTCAAGATAACTTGTGTTGGTTGTTTTGGTAAGTGCTATTATTCCCACTTTGCAGATAAGGGTACTGAGACTTAAAGAGAAGTTAAACATCTCATTCAACTTAGGAAGATGCTTGGATTACCAACCCAAGTCTATCTAATGCTAGATCTAGACCTTCTAAGCCACTATGTTACCCTGTCCTTAAGGACGGTCAGGTTGTGGATGTCAGGACTGCAAGGGCAAGTAACACACGCGAGAAGCTCAGGCCAGAAACAGAGAGAAGGATGGTCAAGAGTTTTGGAGATGAGGTGACCTTAAGAACTGGGTCATGGATTTTATGAGAGAACTTGCTTAAAATCTCCAACTTGAGGTCTTCTGACCAACTTTCTCATTCCTTTAATTTGGGAGTTAGGCTTTTGCCTCCAGGAGTCAGGGCTGTATTGGACACGATGAAATCAATGTGAGAACATTATTGTCTAACTCATGATTCAGGACCCAGTCACCTTGATGCACTGATTTTTTTTTTGAAACTTCAATTATACTTTAAAAATACATTTGATAAAAAGCATCCAATTTAAACATTTTCCCAAGTTGATGTTGAATAATGTAAACATTTCCCCTTCTATCTGAGACAGAAAAAATAAATACAAAACTCTTGAGAATCAGTCACCTTCATTTCCCTATTCCTTAATGATGTTCTGTAATAAGCTGTGAACATATACCTGTCTTTCTGCTGAGCCTCTTCCATCAGCATTTTACCATTAAATGGGAAATAAGGGTGGAGAAGGCTGAGGTAGGAGTACACAGATTACTGCAGGGAACAGAAATCAAGGGCATTGTCCAACTCCAAAGATCAGAATACAAAACTGCTTATTCTCTCAAGAATTAAAGCAGCATAACATTAAAAAAAAAAAAAAAAAAAAAACATAAGAAATGCAGCAATGGCTCCAAGACAGTGTATTCAGAAGCAAAGCTGACTTTTTACCATATTACCCTAGTGGATCCGTCACTACACCATTCGATACACGGGGTCACCAACTCTCAGGCTTCCAATTTTTTCCACTGAATAATAGATTCCAAAAAGCGGAGACAACTTGTATAATTCCCTCTCAGAAGGATCACACAGGCGGTAGCTGAAACAAGCAAAAATTCAATCATCAGACACAAGAAGGAAATAATAATCGAAATATTCTCAACAGAACTCAAGTTTGCCTTCCAACTTATTTATAAATACACAGCGAACCTTTTCTAAAATGTTGACAGAGAAGTCTGTGGACAATTAGTCAAACTGCAAATAATTCTAGCTTTTCTAGAAGTATCCTGAAAGTCTATGCAATTTCTCCATGGCTTCAGTTTCAGGCCAAAAAGAAAAAAGGTATGTGTACGTATAAAATAAATACTTCGTCTATATGCGTACCTTCGACTTCACAACTCATTGAAACAAATGCCCCTGAAAACACAAAATGGAATGGCCCTGAACTCTACAAATCTTCTGTTTAGTGCATTTAAGTACCATGCTTTCAACCCCCTCCCGGTTTATAAGCCCAAAGCTGGGGTTCACTGGTGAGCAAAAATTCAGACAGGCATGCAGTTGTCAGGTGGGTCTGGACTACTGCAGAAGTTAGTCTTTTCCCATTGTCCTGTCTAAAACAAATAATAAATTTCACAGCATCTTAAATAATTATCACTACATCTAATAGAATTGTAAATCTGAAAGCATCATGAAATAACCTCTTCTCTAAGCTAAACCCATTGGAAACAATCCACAAAACAGAGGAAAGAGAAACAAAATAGAATATAGCTCCAAAGAATGTTAAGCCTAAATTACTATCTTCATTGGGAACTAAAGTCAGCCAAACTTCTTTAAATAACAAAACAAGAAAAATCCTGGCCGGGTGCGATGGCTCAAGCCTGTAATCCCAGCACTTTGGGAGGCCGAGATGGGTGGATCACGAGGTCAGGAGATCGAGACCATCCTGGCTAACACGGTGAAACCCCGTCTCTACTAAGAAATACAAAAAAACTAGCCGGGCGAGGTGGCAAGCGCCTATAGTCCCAGCTACTCGGGAGGCTGAGGCAGGAGAATGGCGTGAACCCGGGAGGCGGAGCTTGCGGTGAGCTGAGATCTGGCCACTGCACTCCAGCCTGGGCGACAGAGCGAGACTCCGTCTCAAAAAAAAAAAAAAAAAAGAAAAGAAAAATCCTTAGCATAAAAAAAGCTCCTCAATAAAAAATTTCTGACAATTCATTACATTCATTTTTTTCTAATATTTCATTATGCAGTTTCAATTATTCTCATATTCCTTGATATTGATTCTAATGAAGGAATCTGAGTTGCAATAAACATGATTAAATAAAGTGTTTGAGGCCTAAATTTGGAAAGGCACATATAAATATTATTAAAAATTGATATGAGAGATATTAAAATTTCAAAATGTAGTATTATACAATTAAAAGTTTATCAAAGCTGGGCACGGTGGCTCATGCCTGTAATCCCAGCATGTTGGGAGGCAGGCGAATCACTGAGGCAAGGAGTTTGAGACTAGCCTGGCCAATATGGTGAAACCCTGTCTCTACTAAAAATACAATAATCACCCAGGCATGGTGGCACACACCTGTCGTCCCAGCTACTCAGGAGGCTGAGGTTGGAGAATCACTTGAACCCAGAAAGCAGAGGTTGCAGTGAGTTAAAACCAAGCCACCGCACTCCAGCCTGGGGGAAAGAATGAGAGTCCTCTCAAAAAAAAAAAAAAAAAAGAGTTTATCCAAGGCACTAGAGTATCCATCCGCGAAAAGAGAGAAAGCAACAGTGCTCTCATTAACCAACAGACACAATTCAGTCAGAAGGTAGAGTGGAAGGTGCTCCAGAGAGAAAGGTCATATCTTCCCTAAAGCAGACATAGGTAGTTCTTCCCTAAACCCATAGGTAGTTCTGGGGTGGAGATAACATTTAAAATACACTGGCCGTGGTGGTATTCTACCTCTTCAGGGTGTCCAGTGGCTCTTTCCTGTCTATGACTCCAGTGTCTGGGTCCACGGTGGTCAAAATACACCTGTCATGCAATAACCAAGGGTTAGGTGATGGTTAGGAACCAATGGGTGGGCCACACCACAGTCCTGGGGTCTAGCAAGGTTCATTACCTGGGGCATGCCATTATCTTTTTCACTTCTACACTGCCAATTAGGAGTTCATCCCAGGTATCCTAAAAGAGAAAGTTATCTTTTAAATGGAGGCTTCATTAGTCTCTGAGTCTGTTTATTCTTTGGCTCATATTAAGTATGAAACTATTATAGCAGAAGAAAGCAGCACAAGGTGACACCAAGAAATATCTCCCAGAAGACTCAAAGGGAGGCAGCATACTGGCAAGCTCAGGTCCACCTCTTGACTCCCAGTCTCAAAATCCTGATTCCATCATCACAGGGATGACAGATCTTCTATACGGTGCAGTTTGCCACGAGAGTCATAAATTAACAGAAAAGTCAATGTGTGGATATACAATGAGAAATGTGTAACTTGCAAGACAAGCCCACACTTTCCTTATAGCTAAGCTGCAGTGGAACCCAAGTTACAATCTGAAGGTTCTTTGAAGAGTGGGGACATCACCCAAGAGAAGGCAGTCATGATTCACACATTCAATGCTGCCACCTCCACAGACAGGCAGCCTGCTAATGGGGTCTTGATCCCACTGCCACTGACTGCCTTGCCTTCCCACCCTTGAACGTGGGCACCACCAACACTTGCCTCAGGGATGAACTCAATCCTCACAACTTTGAGGGAGGTGCTATCATGAGCCCCATTTTACCCAAAGAAATGGAGAACTAGAGAGATACAAAATTATCTCAAGGTCACACCAGAGGATGTAAAGCAGCTGGGTTTGAAATCTTTCTGATTCTGAAGGTAGGACTTTGAACCACCCAGCTTTTAACCATATATATGTTTATATGTGCACACACACATATACAGAAACATATATGAGGGATATAGAGATTGTATTATATATATAATATGATTTCTTTTTATAGACACACACATACACACACATACATATACATATATAAGGTGGTTATGTGGATTATATTGTAGGGAGGCAAAATATCACCTCTACCCTCTTAGGGTTTTTGGCTGGGCCTGATAATTAAATTGACATAAGATAGATCAACAGAAGAAATGCACACATATTTGTTGAATATAACTTTTATGTGGCACAGGAACCTTCATGACAAAATGAAGATGCAATTAGAGTTGAACACTTACATACAGAACTGGGCAAAGATGTGGCAGGACTAGGGTACTTAACGGAGTAGAGAGGGACAGGGAAGATGAGGATTGGTTTGACGGAGTTTGTACAGATTTCCCTCGGCCTCAACTTTCTGTCCTTGATAATAAGCATGACATTTTCCTTCTGGTACTGGGAGACATCTTTTACACAGGAATTTCATCTCCTGCTTATAAGAAACAGAAGGAAGGGCAGAGGGATCCTCTTGCACCTCTGTTTTTCAAGTGTCCTTAACTCAAAAAAGTCAATATGCTGGAGCGGCATGTTTGGGGGTCATGTGATCTTAACTCCTTCAATATTACATATACATATATAATATGATACATGATATGGTTTGGGTCTGTGTCCCCACCAAATCTCATGTCAGATTGTAATCCCTGTTGTTGGAGGTGGGACCTGGCGGGATGGAATTCAGTCATGGGAGTGGATCTTTCATGAATGGTTTAGCTCCATCGCCTTGGTGCTATTCGTTCTCGCAATAGTGAGCGAGCTCTTGCGAGATCCGGTTGCTTAAAAGTGTCTGGCATGTCCCCTTAGCTCTCTTGCTCCTGCTTCTGCCATGTAGGAAGCTGGACCCCCTTTGTTTTCCACCATGACTGGAAGCTTCCTGAGGCCTCCCCAGAAGCAGAAGCCGCTATGTATCCTGTACAGACTGCAGAACCATGAACCGCTTTTCTTTCTTTCTTTTTTTTTTTTGAGGCAGAGTCTCACTCTGTTGACCAGGCTGGAGTTCAGTGATTCAATCTCAGCTTACTGCAATCGCAACCTCCGCCTCCCAGATTCAAGCGATTCTAGTGCCTCAGCCTCCTGAATAGCTGGGATTACAGGCACGTGCCACCACGCCTGGCTAATTTTTGTATTTTTAGTACAGATGGGGTTTTGCCATGTTGGCCAGGCTGGTCTCGAACTCCTAACCTCAGGTGATCTGCTCCCCTCCGCCTCCCAAACTGCTGGGATTACAGGTTGTAAACTACCGCACCCAGCCTAAACCTCTTTTCTTCATAAATTATCCAGTCTCAGGTTTTTTTTTTTTTTTTTTTTTTTTTTGAGACAGAGTCTTGCTCTGTCGCCCAGGCTGGAGTGCAGTGGCGCAATCTCGGCTCACTGCAAGCTCCGCCTCCCGGGTTCACGCCATTCTCCTGCCTCAGCCTCCCGAGTAGCTGGGACGACAGGCGCCCGCCACTGCGCCAGGCTAATTTTTTCTATTTTTAGTAGAGACGGGGTTTCACCATGGTCTCGATCTCCTGACCTTGTGATCCGCCCGCCTCGGCCTCCCAAAGTGCTGGGATTACAGGCGTGAGCCACCGCGTCCGGCCTCAGGTATTTTTTTATAGCAATGTGAGAACAGACTAATACATATATCCAGGCAGATTACAACTTTTTGATTTTACGATGCGTTTATTGGGAGGTAACCCCATGGTAAGTCAAGAAGCATCTGCACACACGGAAGGGGTGTATGTAGAGCTATATAAAGGTTGCAGGCCCCTCCGTGAATAGGGAGGCCATCTGTATTCTTTATCTGTAAGGCACCATGCCTGTCTCTGCTGATACCTACTGATTTAAGGTTTGAATTTCACAGGGCAATCCTCTGTCCAGGTCTCAAGGTAGGAGGCATCGGGATACGGGGCCTCACTACTGCCTCCATAAATCAACAGCATAGACTGTGAGTCTAAGGAATTTAGAGAAAAACTCGTCTCAAGTTAGGAACCAAAGAAACCTATTCCTACTTACCTGGCTGCTTCGCTTGTGCAGGAGGCATAAGAAGTCTGAAGTCTCTGCAGGAGGCAGAGCAGGGCAGCGGGTAGGGACTAACCCCATAACTTTTCCCCCTATGCCGCTGATGACTAGGCCATGTCTGGTCCTCCTTCAGCGGCAAGCCAGCCCTTCCAACCCCTTCCCGCGCCTACAGTGGTGCTTCAGCAATGCAAATGGTTCTCCAGTACCTACTGGGTCTTCAAAACTCAGAAATCTCCTACAGGGCATGACCACAGCTACAGACTGAAGTAAGGAGGTCTCCATGAATGCACTGGGTTCTAAATCGTCCTTTAGAAAACTGCTGCTTTGTGGAAATAAACGCCACGTTCCAACTAACCAGTTGAGGATAACTGTGTGTACACATCGTGGGTAAGGAATGGAATCGCCATGTCCTACTCAGGACTTATTACAAGCACTCCTAGCCAGTAACTTATTGCGCAAAACTACAAGACAACCACAGCGGGTGGCTAACCCACTGGCAGATAGTGACCTCCGATGGAGTGTGACCCAGGAAGGCAGCTACTGTACTGGGAAGTGAGGACCGATGGGTAACCTGGCCTAAAAGGCGGCCAGGAAGCCTGGACACCTTTCACCACACGAGGGCGCTGCGGACACAGGAATGGGAGCCGACCCAGCCGCCTTGTGCTGAAAGCACCCAGGCTCTCCAAGTATCTTCGGTTCACTTTTTGTTTTTTTCTTTCATGAGTGCTGATGAATTTAAGATTTCCAAGCCACATAACGGTGGCAATTCTGCGTCGTTATTATGATAGAAAGCAGGCACAAATTCAGTTAGTCATCTATTCTCACTGTTAGACAACCGCAAGGCCCCGTTTAGAAGAGCAAATTGTCTGGGTTTGTTAAGAATCGTCTGCAGCACCCACAGATGCCAGCTCTAGTTACTTCCTAAAATAGTAATCACCACATATAATCATATATATTCTAACCCCAATCTGATCATTGTCAGCATTTTGGCGTAAAGCATTATTTGCAGTTTAAAAAAAAACCCTATGCTAATTAAGTTTAAATGCAATTATTAATTCAGTTATTAAAAATGATACATTTTATACTATTAAAATAAATTTAATAACGCATGGAGTTAAAATTTCCATTATATTCTACTAGACATACATAACAGTGAAATAAGCTGTTTGGTAAGTTCCAGTGTCTCCTCAAAGGAAGACACACACGTGACCAACAAGCATATGAAAAAATGCTCAATATCACTGATCACTAGGGAAATGCAAATCAAAACCACAATGAGCTACCATCTCACACCAGTCAGAATGGCTATTACTAAAAAATCAAAAAATAACAGGTGCTGGCGAGGCTGTGGAGAAAAGGGAAGGTTTACATACTGTTGGTGGGAATGTAAATTGGTTCAACCACCGTGGAAAGCAATCTGGGGATTTCTTAAAGAACTTAAAACAGAAACGTCATTCAACCCAGCAATCCCATTATTGGGTATACACCCAAAGCAATATAAAGCATTCTACCACAAAGACACACGCACACGTATATTCATCATAGCACTGTTCACAACAGCAAACACACGGAATCAACCTATGAACAGTGGACTGGATAAAGAAAATGTGGTATACATACACTATGGAATACTATGCAGCCATTTAAAAAAAAAAAAACATGAGATTATGTCCTTTGCAGCAACATAGATAGAGCTGGAGGCCATTATTCTGAAAGAATTACTGCAGGAACAGAAAACCAAATACCACATGTTCTCACCTATAAATGGAGGCTAAATATTGAATACACATGGATACAAAGAAAGGAACAACAGACACGGGGGCCTACTGGAGGGTGGAGGGTAGGAAGGGGTGAGAATTGAAACACTATCGGGTACTATGCTTATTACCTGGCTGACAAAACAGCCTGTACACCAAACCCCCAGCAACACACAATTTACCTATATAAAAAACCTGCACCCGTACCCCTGCACCTAAAACAAATGTTGGAAAGAAAAAAATAAATAAGTAAATAGGTAAAGAAAAAGATTCCAGGGTCTTCCCTAAACACAAAATCAGCTCGAGACGCTTAGTGCGCCCCCTGCTGGTAACCAAGCTTTCCGCAGTCTGCCGAAATCCAGGTCCCAATGACATTTACTTAGAGCGATGGGATAAAACCATGGAGTTTCCCAGATGAAAGAAGCAAGGAAAGGAAGAGGAAAATGCAAGGAGGAGGGGGAGTACTATACATAAGGGGCTCAGCCCTGAGGAAATAATCCTGAGAATTTGCTATGAATGAATGTGTGCACATCTTGTAAATACTAAATTAAGACTAGAGGGTTTTCCATCACAAGCAGCACCCAGAGAGAGAAGTGAAATAAGGGTGGGGCGGGTGGGTGTTGTGGAACACACAAATGAGGGTGTTTGTCTGTTTGAAACCTTCATTAGAATCCATATAGGCATTTGCCAAGCAAAAAATTAGATGTACGAAACTTAAAAGGTGACTACTAACGGAGAGTCTCCCTTCCTCTTTTCCTGTCTCTCTCTCCATAAATGCATACGTATGTGTATACACACACACACACACACACACACACACGTCTATACAGACACACAGATGCATGGCTATATCCATAGAGAGGAAGTAGATACAGATGTAGAGAATATATATCTCTACCTATATAGTCCATCTCTCTATGTATAGCCAGAGAGAGAGAGTGCAGAGTCAGGTGAAAATAGAGGCCAAGGCAAGTTCTCAAATACCAGCTGGCACAGAAGGCCAAGACCTCTGAGAGTGAGGTGGAAAGAGCTTGCATGGTCTGCTGTGGCAATGGGCGATGAAAGAAATCACTTGGAAGAGCACAGATCACAGTAGCAGTTCAAATTAGATCCACGGCCACCAAGCCTCCGGGAGCCTGTTCCTGGAGCCTCCTGCCACCGCCGTCCAGGCCCCTTCATCTGCTTCATCTCAGTTGCAGGATTGGCGCCTCCCTTTCGCTGCTCCTGGTTTTCTATGCATGTGTTTATGATATTGTGTTGTACACACAATTGTTAGAAGCAACTTTAAACTATTTTGTGATAAATCGAGGGAATAATAAACAAGACTGTTCTGTTTCTAAATCCATAACAATTTTTCTGACTTGGTATCAGTGACTCTACATGATTATAGAAAGCTCAAAGTCACCTACTGGAGAGTCGCTAAATATGCATGGGACACATGTGCAATAATCATTATTCAGGTATTTCAAAAGGGTGTGCCCAGTCTAGACAACACGATATAACCTCGTCTCTACCGAAATTACACAAATTAGCCAGGTGTGGTGGTGTGTGCCTGTGGTCCTAGCTACTCAGGAGACTTGAGGCAGGAGGATGGCTTCAGCCTGGGAGGCAGAGGTTGCAGTGAGCCGAGATCACGTCACTGCACTCCAGCCTGGGCGACAGGGTGAGACCCTGTCTGGCAAAGAAACGAGGATGTGAGTCTACATGTAGTAACACTGAATACTTTTCAAGGTGTCACTGAGTGAAAAAAGCACAAGGCACATTTTAGGTGTGTGTGTTTATGTATAACAGAGAACAATTCCATTCACATAAAAAATCTGTATACATAGTTATGTGTACACATTTATAGCAATAAATCTGGAAGGCTCCTCACCAACACCTAAACATTGTTTTTCATAATAAATCTTGATTTTTTCTTTTGCCTTTTTTGCTTTATTTTTTATAAGAGGTATAAACCCAGCAGCACATCTTAAAAATAACTTTTGTCGCCGGGCGCGGTGGCTCAAGCCTGTAATCCCAGCACTTTGGGAGGCCGAGACGGGCGGATCACGAGGTCAGGAGATCGAGACCATCCTGGCTAACACGGTGAAACCCCGTCTCTACTAAAAAATACAAAAACTTAGCCGGGCGAGGTGGCGGGCGCCTGTAGTCCCAGCTACTCGGGAGGCTGAGGCAGGAGAATGGCGTAAACCCGGGAGGTGGAGCTTGCAGTGAGCTGAGATCCGGCCACTGCACTCCAGCCTGGGCGGCAGAGCGAGACTCCGTCTCAAAAAGAAAAAAAAAAAAAAATAACTTTTGTCTAGATAGTTTATCAGATTCTCTCTGACATCAAATACATGATGTCTTTTCCAACACCAATTCTGCAATTCTCTGATACCAACTGGGTGTCCAACAATTCAACCCAATTCTGACACTCACTACTAGAAACAAGTAGAGATCCCTTAGGTAAGTCCTACAAGACTGCCCCCCATCCCAGATGCCAGCCAAGTGCAGGCCAACCATGCTTCTCACCAACCGGCTATAAATTGAGGGTTCCCACAACCCCCTCCTAAGGTTTGACAAGTTTCTAGAATGACTCCCAGAACTCAAAAAAGGCTTTACTGTTGTTCCCGATTTATTATAAAGGATGCAACTCAGGAACAGCCCAGTGGAAACGCTGTCTAGGGCAAGGGATGGGGACGGGGGCTCTCTGAGTTTTCATGCCCTCTCTGGGTGCACCACCCTCCTAGAACTTCAATGTGTTCTCCAACTTGGAAGCTCTCCAAACCCCATCTTTTAGGGGTTTTTGGAAGTTTTATTTCATGTAAATGATTGGCAAAATCATTGGCCATTGGTAACCGAACTCAACCTCCAGCCCCTCTCCCTTCCCCTGAGGTTAGGGCTGGGTAGGGCTGAAAGTCCCAACCCTCTAATCATGGCTTAGTCTTTCTGAGAACCAGCTCCCATACCAAAGCTGTCTAGGGACACCCCTCTTTCCCCAAGAGTCATCTTTCTAGCATAAAGTCAGGTGTGATTGAAAGGGGTTTGCTGTGAATGACAAAAGAAACTCCTCTCACCCCTGTCACTCAGGAAATTCCAAGGGCTTAGGAGCTCGTGCCAGGAACCAGAGACAAAGACCAAATATATACTTCCTATTACACCAGAGTTAAATGATCTCAAACCAAAAGTTATTTTTTCTATTCTTAAGACATACAAGCTAATGAATATTCCTTAATGTCATATTTCAAAATTTAATCACTCTTCTTACAAAGAAAGACCATGCCATGGTTCCTGCATTTGGATCCAGTTCATATCAAGCAAGTCTTCAGCATCCACTGCCCCCAAACACACACACACACACGCGTGCACACACACACACACACGCACGCACACACACACACGCACACCCACACACACCCTATCCAGAGTGCCTCTTTCTCACTGGGATCCTGCAAGTCTGATGTCCTGACCTCAGCTGCAGCCCTCTACCTACTGAAGTCTTGATCCCACTTGGCCCTGAGACCCTTGCAGGCAGACACAGTGAGGTCGTCTCTGTTGTCTTAGCATCTATCTCAGAGATTAGCACTAAGGAAACAAACATTTGCTGCAAATATGAATATTTCAGAATTTGGGGACTAAGACAGGATGCCATACACTAAGAATTACCAACTTAAATAAGACATTACTTTTCACTTAACAAATTAGTAAAAATTATAGCGATGTCGGCAAGAGGACAATGAAAAGGGCACGTTTATGCTCACCTTGAGGGAATACAAATTGGTACAAGGTTTCTGGAAAGCAATTTGGCAATATATACAGAGAGCCTTTAAAATGCTGCATTAGCATTTCCTAAGAATACTTTTGGAAATGTAGATACCGACCATTTTACAAAGCTGCTCATTATTTATGTAAGAGAAAATGGAAAACAACCTAAATGCTCAATCCTAAGGGAATGGTTAAACAAGTTATTGCAGAGTCAGTCAGCCCTGGTTCCAGACTCCCTGGGCTTTCTCATGACTCCATGTTTGAACGGCACTGTGTGGAGACCTAGTGTGCTTTATCCTTCAAGGATAAGTATCCTCACATTACACAATAGCTGGTGTACGCTCCTATGGAATCGCATGAGACACATTTCTGTAAACCAATAATGTGCCTGGACTGCTTTTCAGCACGCTTAGGCATATTCAATGTGCCTGGAGGCATCTGCTGTTTGGGACATTTGGACCTGGAAAATCCTAGCAGAAGAGAAAGACAGAAGCCTAAGGCTTTTTTTTTTTTTCTTTGAGACAGAGTCTCACTCTGTCGCCCAGGCTAAAGTGTAATGGCACGATCTTGGCTCACTGCAACCTCTGCCTCCCAGGTTCAAGCAATTCGCCTGCCTCAGCCTCCCAAGTAGCTGGGATTACAGGCATCCACCACCCCATGCCCAGCTAATTTTTGTATTTTTAATATAGATTGGGGTTTCACCATAGTTGTCAGGCTAGTCTCAAACTCCTGACCTCAAGTGATCTGACTGCCTCGGCCTCCCAAAGTGCTGGTATTATATGCATGAGCCACGGTGACTGGACTGCCTAAGTCTGTTTTAGAAGCTGGCTTCTGTTCTCTGGAGACCACCTACTCTTAAAAACACCAGCAACAGGCTACAAAAAGGGAATCAGAGCTCGAGACGTAGCTGTGTTGCTCTGAAGTGTATTCACTGGTTGGGACATTCTGCAGGGCTGACGTGGGTCTGTGTGTTCCACTCACATAGCAGTTTCCTCTCAGGGGAGGTTATGGCCACGAGAATTTTAGTGGCTAATGGACATCACACATCCTAGTCTCCCACTCCGGGCTTGACTGGGTGTCTCACATGACCAACAGCGGAGGTTGGGAGGGGCAGCTACCAATTGAATTGCCAAAGGCAGTAGCCTGGGCTGTGCTGGATTGCTTTTCAGCACACTAAGTCCATGCAGTGACTCACAGTCCTCCAGAGGACAGCGAGAGAAAGGTATGGGGGGTCATGGTCTCCGAGATCACTCCTGCCTACCTCCACTCTGCCATGTCTACTCCAACATCTGTATTTGAAGGGCTTGTCTCTGGGGTAGCATTGTAAAGTGAATGACCACTCCTTACAAGTGATTGATAAGTGTGAGTTCATGTATCACACACACACGAGGGGAATACCATGAACTACCGTCACTGAAGACACACTTCCTCTTTGTTCTGAAATATAATGTATTTAGAGTAGATGAGACCTGATAAACACAATTCAATGGCCAAATTCTTGCCTCGAATTCAGTTCAACAAGGTCTCACACAAAGCCTTGTTCACTCAGGACCAGGAATAAACTAGAAAAAGCATGGTGAAGGAAATCTCAAGAAATAGACTTTAAGAGACTGTTAATATTAAACAAGCTCACTTACAAAAAAGCTAGAACACAGCATGTGCAATATGAGTTTTTTTTGTTTGTTTGTTTTGTTTTTGTTTTTGTTTTTGTTTTTGTGAGACGGAGTCTTGATCCGTCACCCAGGCTGGAGTGTAGTGGCGCGATCTCGGCTCACTGCAAGCTCTGCCTCCCAGATTCACGCCATTCTCCTGCCTCAGCCTCCCGAGTAGCTGAGACTACAGGCGCCCGCCACCATGCCTAGCTAATTTTTTTTTTTATTATTTTTTTATTTTTAGTAAAGGTGGAGTTTCACGGTGTTAGTCAAGATGGTCTCGATCTCCTGACCTAATGATCCGCCCGCCCCCCAAAAAAAAAAAAAAGCCAATGCAGTGGTTCTATCAGAGAGGGGTTCTGAGAGACATTTGTGATAAAGTGCCTTTACCGACCACACACACACACACACACACACACACACACACACAGAGAGAGAGAAAGAGAGAGAGAGAGAAGAAAGTGCCCAGGGAATTAAACAACTTGAGGGCTGCAAAGAGCCTTTAAAGTCCCTTGGTAGAACCTGTTAACTTTAAGATCAGAAAATCATGCTCAGGGAGGTTAAGGCCAAGCTCATGATGATTTAAGGGCCACGCTGGTCTCCAGGCACATCTGTAACTCCTGCCAGTTATGACTTTGTTCCCCAGGAAAACCCTAGCCCAGAGGTTCCCACCACTGGCTGCACACTAGAAACCCCAGGGGAGCTTCAAAAGCTCCCTCTGCCCAAGCTGCACCTGAGATGGAGCCACTAGTGTTGTTTAAGGTTGTCTGGTGGCCCGATGTGCAGCCAGAGGGAGACCCACGGGCCCAGGCAGATCTCACTGCAGATCTGCTCTTAATCTGTCTTCCGCTGACTGCCTTAGCTGCAGACTTTCCAGTGGTGTCTCGCTTACTCACTGGGTGTAGTGATGAAGAAAGCTCTGTGAGGCTGTGTGGAAGGTACCCCCAGAAGCATCTCCTCCTTCTCCTTGATGAGAAAGAGGCGAAAACCCTGTAGTACTTGGCTGTGCCGTCTTCCACTCCCTCTTGCCCAACCCCTAAAAGCCCCTCTGGAAAATATTTCAAATGACTCAGGTGTAATCAAAACAGCAAATGTAGAAGGAGATCTCCTTAAGTAAAGGAGTTCTGTTGGCAAATTCTTCAGAAATGTGAATGTATTCCTACTCCATCCACTCCTGATCTCTATCCTCCTGTTTTAATCATTGGTGCTTTTCCTAATCAAGGCAAACCTATCCAAGACTCCTGCTGAAGTCCGCTAACAATATATGCATGTCAGAAGCTCCCCAGATGAGGACATGGAACTTTCACCTTGAAAGGCATGCCACAAACGTCCGCAGGGAGGGGACACCTGCACTCCCCAGGCCCCTGCTTGGTTCTTTTCATTAAGAAAGAAAAATGACTTTCAGACGCTTTCAGCTTGCTTCTAACAGAGATAATGAACATGAAATTCAGGCTAATCTTCATTATGCCAAAGCTGATACCTGTTCTTCTTCTCCGTTTTTTCTACTGAGCACAATTGTCCTGCTTCTTTCAGAGGGCAGCCCATGACATCCATGACCCCAGCCCACCCACGGTGCCTGGGGCCCAATACAGGTTTGCCAAATGACCTGAAAATGACTTTAACAAGGTTGCAGAGCTGATATTCATGGACTTTTGATAGCCAGCCAGAGTGCAAGTCCTCACTTGGCCACACACTGGCTATGCGACCTCGAGAGCAAGTGACTCAACTCCTCTGAGGCTCAGTTTCCTCATCTGAAAAAGAAGGATCAAAACATGACCCGCCTCAATGGCTATCAAACATTTTCCACCATGGCCCACAGTAAAAATTACATTTTACATTGTTTCCTAATACTCTCTCCTGTGTACACAGGAGAGAGTTTTGCAAGACAATTCTTAACCCTTCTATATATAGTTTACTCTGATATCTTTTATTCCATCCTATTCTTCTTTTAAAAGTGTTAGTCAGGACCCACTACACTGATATTAGAACCCAATAATGGGTTGTGACCCACAGTCTGGAAAGGGAACTAGAATTAAATGTGATAATGCATGTAAAGGGTTTGGCACGGTGCCTGCGACCTAGTAAGTGTTCAATAGCAATGAGTCATGATTCTTGCTGTTATTTTTGTATATTGTTATCATTACTGCTACTTCAAGAAATCCCTGAAGCCTGGTAGAGACTGCTGTTCTTATGCCAGAAAAGAGACTCGTTATCTCATACCCTAACCCATCCAAACTCAGGTTCTGCGGACTGAAAAGTCTAGTGATCATGATTTACAAAAACTGTGTTTACAAAAACTGTGTTTACAAAAACAGCTGGAAAGGGTAAGACTGGGAGGACCCAATCCACACAGCCAGTACGCAGTGAGGCTCAGAGTCCAACCACAGCTGTCCAGCTTCAAAATCTCCCTCTCTGGAAGTTTCCTGGAGAAGCACTTCCTGAGTGAAAGATAACACACCAAGAGTTTTCTGCAAGCTTCTCCACAATTCTTTCCTAATGTGGAGTGAGGACTGATACAAACAAGACATTCCATTAAAAACATCAAGTTTAGCTCATCAGGACAGTGAGCAAAGTTCAGTAAACACTGACCCCACAATGGCCAACTACAGAGATAGGGAAGCATTGGTCGATTTTATTATTTCTAAACTTCATCATGCTGCATTCCCAGAACTCAAGCACACCACACTGACCCAAGGAAGCAGCCTTCCAAAAATTGCGTAAGATTCTCAGCTACATGGACAAAGTACAGAGTACTTTAGGCCACAAACAGTAAATGTTACACAATACATTCTCCTATTACTCTGTGTTTTGGCAGTAAATGATGGCCTGAATTTCATGATGAGGTTTGCTAATTTTTAATGATGAATTGGCCTATTAAATATGTACAGGTTCTATCATTTTACTTGAATATTTAACAGAGTTCTACTCATTGAAAGAGTTACAGTTTTGTGAGGTACCAGGTAGACAGGTTAATGCCTTAGGCCTTTAACTAATGGCCTTCCTAATTTAAGGAAGAATACATCAGCAACATTAGCATCATTTAATAAGAATGATTTTTTTTTATGTGCATGGCCAGAGGACTGTTTCAGAAAAATCAGAGTATTCTACCTTATTTGCTATTTCTGTAAGCCCATCATAGTGCAGGAACAAAATGACAAATGGACTTGGAGGCACAAATTCATTTAAGAGTTTATTTCTCTCACTTTTAATTAATTATTTTTTTGTAAAGGTGGGGTTTCACCATGTTGCCCAGGCTGGTCTCGAACTCCTGGACTCTCACACAACCTGCCCGCCTTGACCTCCCAAAGTTCTAGGCCACGCCTGGCCTGTTTTTGTTTGTACTTTTATTTTCAGTTTATTATTAAAAAAAAAGAAGAAGAAGAAGAAGAAGACTCCACTCTGCCTAAGAAAGTAGGATTAGGTTTTCATTAGCCTTAGGTTAAGTTTGACAAGTTATAGGAGAACAAAAATTAGAGGTTGGCAAGGTACAGGAAAGCAAAAACGCTTCAGCCAAGGACAAGAGTGTCTTTTTTTCTTATTTCCTTGGCTCAAGATCTTAAACTAAAATTAATACCAAAATAATCTGTTCTTTAGTGGAAACAAATCAAGAAACATTTTATTCCCTAAAAGAAAGTTTCTCAGAAAATAATGGAAGAATTACAGGATTCCTGTGGAAGAACTGTTGCTTCATGGACTAATTTCTATTCCCCGAACTATTTCCATTCCAATCTTCAGTAACATACGTTCTTAAAACAGAGCATGAATTTCATTTGTTGTTTACCAAGCATTTAATGAATCCGATTGTATGTACATCCTACTAGACAATGTGGGAAACTAGAACTGGGAGGGGCAGGTGAGTGTACTAGGAAACCAGTGAGGCTTGAGCCTCAGGCCCCTTATTTGCACAGAACCTTTCAAGGCCTTGAACCTAATTTTATTTTTGTTAATTTTATATATTTTTGTTAATAATTTTATTTTTTTCTTAAAGGGACCCCCAAATTGTATAAACTTCAGGTCCCACCAAGTCTAGATTCATTAGTTCCTTCCATCAGGAAACCAGTCTCCTGAGTATATCAGGGGCCTCTTCCTCTCTGGCATTCTCCATTGCCCTCCCAGCCCCGATCCCATATCATCTCTGACCCCCATGGTCCCTGCACTCTCCTAACTCCGTGCTTCTCCAGACACTGTGGGCATGAGATTCACCTGGGATGATGCTGCCAGTGCAGAGGTGCAGGCCTTGTCACAACGCTCATGTAGATTTCAGGTAAGGCCTACTAATCTGCACTTTAGAAAAAAGACTCTTAGCCAGGTGAGGTGGCTTATGACTATAATCCCAGCCCTTTGGGAAGCTAAGGTAGGCAGATTGCTTGAGTCCAGGAGTTCAAGACCAGCCTGGGCAACATAGGGAGACCTTGTCTCTACAAAAAAATACAAAAATTAGCCAGGCATGATGGCATATGCCTGTAGTCCCAGCTAGCTGGGAAGCTGGAAGGCTAAGGTGGGAGGATCACCTGAGCTGGGGAGTTTGAGGCTGCAGTGAGCCGTGTTCGCACCACTGTCCTCCAGTCTGGGTGACAGAGACCTTGTCTCAAAAAAGAAAAAAAAAAAAGACTCTCTAGTGATTGGACCTGGCCTTGGTATTTCTGTCTCAGGCTTCCCTGCCTTTCAATGAGCATTCAAGAGAGTTGCCAGAATAATATGCGCCTGGCACGCTGTACAGGCATTCAGCAGATATTTGTTGGAAGAATGCAAATCATAATTACTCCCTTGCTCAGAATCATTGCCAGCTCCTCAATATCCACAGTATAAAATCCAAACTCCTTGGTGTGGTGGCCTCCAGCCAGCTCCAGTCCAGCCGCCCTGACATTTCTCCTTTACCCCCATGCTCCTGTGATGCTAAAACGCTCCCAAGCACCCCTTTATTCATGGCCTCTCATGCTTCTAGGCCTCCCAACCACCTGTCGCCTTTACCCATAAAGACCCTCCTCTGACCCTGGCCTGCACACAGTCCACGCAAGTACCGGGTGAACGGCATTGCTTCCGGGGAGCTGGACCTGACCCCTCCCCATGCCCAGGCCTCCCTTCTCCAGGCAGAGTTAGGCAGTTCTACTTCTATACATCTCTGGTAGCTTCTAAGTATGTACACAAAAGCACTTCTGACACTGGGCTGTCATTGTGTCCTGGCCATGCCCCTCATATTGGAACATTCTGAAGAGCAAGATCCATATCTTTTCATCTGTATCTGGGATCCTACAAACCATGCCTGACCCATAATAGATTACTGAATTTTTTTTTTTTTTTTTTTTGAGACGGAGTCTCGCTCTGTTGCCCAGGCTGGAGTGCAGTGGCCGGATCTCAGCTCACTGCAAGCTCCGCCTCCCGGGTTTACGCCATTCTCCTGCCTCAGCCTCCCGAGTAGCTGGGACTACAGCTCGCCCGGCTAGTTTTTTGTATTTTTAGTAGAGACGGGGTTTCACCATGTTAGCCAGGATGGTCTCCATCTCCTGACCTTGTGATCCGCCCGTCTCGGCCTCCCAAAGTGCTGGGATTACAGGCTTGAGCCACCATGCCCGGCTACTGAATTTTTAAAATTAACAAAGGCACAGAGGAATTCAACTAGATAACAAATGACAAGACAACATCATCAAGTAGACAACTTCTGTATACATTGCTATTGCTCTTTCCCTTTTTCTTTTTTCTTTTTTAATAGACAGGTTCTCATTCTATCACCCAGACCGGAGTGTAGTGGCACAATCTCCGACCCCGGGCTCAAGCCATACTCCCACCTCAGCCTCCCAAGTAGCTGGGACTACAGGCACGCACCACCATACCTGGCTAATTTTTGTATTCTTTTAGTAGAGATGGGGTTTTGCCATGTTATCCAAGCTGGTCTCAAACTCCTAGGCTCAAGCAATCCTCCTGCCTTGGCCCAAAGTGCTGGGACTATAGGCATGAGCGCCTACAGCGCCTGGCAGCTATTTTTCAAATTATCAGATAATACAGAGTGCCTACATGTATGATGATTTATACTAGGCTCAGCGCAAAGGTTTATCCTAAGAACAATGTTTATCAACAAATTAAGGGCTGGGCACAGTGACTTATGCCTGTAATCCAAGCACTTTGGGAGGCTGAGGCGGGTGGATCACCTGAGGTCAGGAGTTCAAGACTGGCCTGGCCAACATGGAGAAATCCCATCTCTACTAAAAGTACAAAAATTAGCCAAGTGTGGTGACACGTGCCTGTAGTCTCAGCTACCCTGGAGGCTGAGGCAGGAGAATCACACAAACCTGGGAGGTGGAGGTTGCAGTAAGCTGAGATTGTGCCACTGAACTCCAACCTGGGTGACACAGTGAGACTCTGTCTCAAAAAAAAAAAAAAGGCACATTTTACTCACACAAAAGGAAGTACGGTCATTCAGGGGAGCAAAGAATTGAGAGGGTGTTTAAGAGCCTCTCCTCTCAGAATTAACTACTTGGGATCTCTAAATTAGAATTGTCACCCCAGCTCTACAGATGCTGGAGTTACAAGTTTTGTGTTCTAATGCCAGCCACCATTTATCTGCTAGGCAAAGTGTATAACACCTCTGAGCTTCATTTTCCTTATAAAAAGGAGACAGTAACACAAATTTCACAGGATTATTGTAAAGATCAAATAAAGTAATTTATCTGAAATGATTATTTAGCTCAATGCCTAGCACCCAGTAAACACCCAATAAATGGTATTTGTCACTGTTACTTCCACTACTTGGAAAGTTTAGCTTACCCCTCAGGCTTAATATGATGGCTAATGCTTCTTATTATAAAGCAACACCCAGCTATATGTATATTACGTACAGAGTTCAAGGTTTCTACTGGGTTCTGATGCAGTTTTCCCTTAAGACCACAAAGGTGTGTCCTTGAAAAGGGTGGAAATTTCTGGCTCCAACCCCATAAAAGAGCATGTACATGCCGTGGGAGAGAACTCAGGCCACAGCATGGTATGTCTCCAGGGGCAGATTGCCTGTGTCCTCTTGGTCTGCACTTTGGGGCATGGGGCTTCTAAAAGTCTCAAATCTTTGAGAGCACTGCTGAGTGATAGAGAAGTGGAAAATGGCTTTATCTTTCTCCTTTATCTTTGCTTCCCTCAGTTATCTCTGTGCTATGATTACATATTCCAACCTCAGACTTGCTATGATTTCAAGTTTTGACTGTTTGCTTTGGGGCCCAAGCATTAACGGGTGAGAGCAACGTGCCCCCGCAAGGCCGAGGCCGGCGCGTTGATGGCACAAGCAATGAGTGATGGCAGCAGCAATGAATGAACGACTCGACCTTGGCGGATCTGAGTTGGCTCTGGCTACAGCAGAGTTACCTTAGCACCGCGAGCAGCACATCTGAGCACGATGCACAGAAGCAGTGCGTCACTTACCTCCTCAAAAGCATCACAGCCGGTCACCACGATATTTGGCCTGAAATTCTCCATTTTCATTTTCTTCTCGATCCTGGTATTCAGATCTACCAGGGAGGCATCTGTCATGATCAGGAGCGGGCAGCAGTCTGGGTAGGCCACCTTGCCAAGAACACAGGATAGTCAGGCCCCCCCCACTCCACAAAATGGCCTAGACCAACTGCAAAGCTAAGTAATGTCCAGAAGCAAAATCACTTCAGTGCAGAAGAGGGGAGCGGTGTTCAGGAAGGAGAGAGACGTGACTTTGGGCTTGCAAGTGGCCAGGAACTGGAGCAGTCCGTGTCCATACACAGGAACAGGGCTGCAGCCAGGGCCAGCTCTGGGCCAATGTCACCCACCACGCTTCCTCTTCCTGGGTTCCCACTCCCACTCCAGCAGCGACCCCCTTCCCACATCATCCTCAAACAGCGAGGACCTACTGCCAATCAGCTATACTCCAGTAATAATTTCCTCAACAACACCATTCACTCACTAGGCATTTACTGAGCGCCTACCAGGCACTGTTCTAGTGGGGAAACAGCAGTAAAGAAAGCAGATAAAAACCCCTGCCCTCAAGGAGCTTGTAGTTTAGGGGCTACTGAGAGAAACTCCCTGAGGTCCTTGTATTTTAAACCTTAGCTCATGGCAGAATCAGAGGCTTTGGTCTTTGGCTCAGGGGACAGTTTTGCTTACGGGGAGGCGCCTTGCCAGCACCTGAAATAAGCACACCTCACAGATTGTGAGGGGCAGGTCAGAACAAAGCCTGCTTCTGTAATTCCAGGAAACTTGGATTTAGTCCCGAACAAACTTCTCACTTTTGTTTCTCCAGCCAGTTTTCTCTTGCATCTCCACCTACCTGGGAGTCACCCCGGCTCCCCGCTCCACAATATCTCTCATATTCAATCCTCCATATACCCTAGAGATCCCACTTTTGAGACATCTCTCATATCCACCTTCTTTTCCATCCCCCGGTACCTCTGCCCAGGCTGTGCCCTCATTATCACTCACCAAGGCCATTATCATATTTTCTTAACTGAGGTCCTAAGAGAGGCTCTTTGCCGACCGTGAAGGAAGTCAGAAAGAGAAGGGTGACTAGTAGGAGTGAAGGTAAACTCTCTGTAAGCTCACCTGGTAATTCTGATCAAGAGTAGGGAGAAGTTTTCTTGAGGTTCTTCCCTTCATGTTTGTCTCAAATTGAACCAATCTGTACACTTCTGTTTTCAAGAAGTTGGTGAACCACTGAGCTGCCTCATTGCCACAGTCTCTGCCTTTAATGTCAAGGCCAAATATCCTGGAAAGGTCACAAAAGAACACCAGGTGACTTACTTATTTTCAATACACTGAGGGATGGTGTCAAAAATGAACAGCTGGACTGTTGGGACCTGACCAGCCCAGAGGGCTGTTAAGTGTTCCTTGGGTCAAAGCTGAGCAAAAGCACAGGAGAAAGGAGTAGAATGTGCTCTGGGGAAGAGCTACCCAAACCTTAATGTATGTGCAAATCCTCCAGGATCTTGTTTGGATGCAGATTCTGGTTCAGTAAGTCTGGGTTGGAGTCTGAGATTCTACATTCCCAACAAGCTTCTGGATGCCTAAGCTGCAGTGTCCATGAACACAAGGATTTAGGACACTTTCACAAGAGGAGAGGGGTTGTCCTGTGGCAGATGCACCCTGAGCTTAGAATCCAACAGACCTGGGTCAAATTGGAACTCGGCCATTCTCTAGTTCTGTGGCCATAAGCAAATCATTTAACTTCTCTGACCTGTCTCCAGTTGTAAATTGGAGATAATTATATGGTATCTACCTATGTCACTTGGTGGCAACAGATAACTTTACATAACACAGTCCCTCAAGGTTTTCTTGCTTAAATTCCCCAAAGGAGTTTTAAAAAGCTATGGACCCTTCACAGAACTATAAGTTGACAGGTAAACTTCTTCATCATAAGTTTAATTTGTTCTGAACGATATCATTTCCACTGAATTTTAAACATTGACATTTAAAATAAAATGATTACAGTATGCTTTTAAAAGTATGTAATGAGATCTAAAGGCCATGTTGGTTTGATATCCACCATTATCCATTTAAACATTTTTGTGTTATTCCTCTTTTTATTCATGAACACATATGCATATTATTTTACTTATGTAACTTTATCCTAATATATTTTTATGGCTATCGATCACTTTCTGTATTTCTTTTGAAGCAATTAAATTTGCTTTGTTTCTTAAGCTTTCAAGTGTGAAGAAATGTTTTCAGGATTGAGTTATCATTACAATTATGATTTATATATCATAACAAAATAGATATGCTATATATTTTGATAATTACTGAACATTAAAAATCAGATTTTATTGGAAATTAAATGCTTAATGAACCCTATAGAGCATCCATAAAACTCTGAATGAATCTCACATATTGCTAGAATAAGACAAGGTTCAGTATTAATTTTAAATCTTTCCTTTAAATAAGCCCTGAGGAATTTTTCACACAAATAAAGAGACAGAAATGGGAGTTATAGTAATTTCACTTATTCCTTGAACCTCTAGGCAATATATGTCACATAGCGATTTGTCATCAACAAGTATTTTTCATAATTTATCAGCAACAATTTGATTGGAGGCCTCTTCATTTTAATGTAAGACAAAGAGTTGGAACCACTGATTTGTACAACAAGTTTACCCTGTCATTAACATCACCCTCTTTATCAACACCAGCATTTTTCATTGTTTGGGACCCTGTATGATTTTCCCTCCACGGGCAATGCCCCTAGTAAGATGTGGGGTGGACAGACAAAAGCCTTTCCTCTGTACAAAGAGGAAAGGTTTATGGTGAGGCAGAAGAACTTGCCGACTGTAGATATGATTCACAGGATCTGGAAATTGATTCCCCTACCCTCATCTACCATGGGAAGGGCTTGCCCCTCGCCGTGGGAAGGCTCACACCAGTGTGAGGACTCCTGAGGCAATGCACGTGAAGGAATTCAATGTGGACACCTGAGGTGCTCCCAGTTAGATGAACCCCTGTATACCCTGCCACCCACAATCCCGGTCTGAGGGTAGAGACTCCCTACCCTCTTACCTCCTCTCCCATCTACTGTCAAATCTCAATGCTGCTCCTTTCACATTGCTTGGGCCTATTCCTTCTCTCTAAACTCCCTTCTTGAAGCCACTGTTTCACCTCTGATTAATTCTTGGCTCTACGGACATCTCATGATCCTCTCCTGGCCTTCTGTCTTTCCCCTAAAACTGATTCCATCCCACTGTTCAGCAGTTCCCTAAGTATATGCTCCTCGATGGAGCTCTTCCCTTATCCCCTTAGCACAGCACTTGTACGTAAGTGCACACGTATTACCCACAGCATCCACCCACCTGGGGAAGCTAATGGGTGGCACTTTGAAAAGTAGAAAAGCCGCCAACAGGGCAAAGGAATATTGATCAACCAGGATCCCTTCCCCCTCCATGGAAGGCATCCCTCCACCGGCCCTGTCTCCCATCCCTGCACCGGCTGGTATCGTTCCCTCTGCCATGCCATCTTCTCCAATTCTTGCAGAATTTTCTGCAGAATACATTCTCTTCTACATTTTGACACAAAATGTCTCATCAGCAACATTCCATAGAAAAAAACTGACCCTTGCTCTGTGGGTTCAATAAAACTTCATGAGTAAGCAATCGCTTAACTCACAAATCAAAAGCAACTCACTAAAAATTATGTAAGAGGGCATAAAAACTTGAATAAACTCTTACAAAGAAAATCCAGATACTTTTACTGGCAGGTTCTACTAATAATTAAAGAATAAATAATACCAATCTTACACAGCAAACAAAAAATGTGTTTTTAAGACTTGCCATGTAAAAGTGGAAGAAAGGAGTAAATGTTTAGTACTAAATCTAACACGGGATTTTACTAAATGTAAAATCCCATTACAGATAAAATTATAAAACTTTATTAAAGAGATAAAATAAGACATAAAGAAGTGAAGAAAAAGAATATTTATAGATAAGGTAGATTAATACAATAAAGATAATAAAGATAATAGCTATTTAAGAGCTAATATCTAGTTAAGTGCTTACTGTGTACCAGGTCCTCTTGCAGGTGCTTTAATACACACACACACACACACCCAGATGCACATACATATTTTCACATCAATTTTCTCTAAATTGAGCCAAAAATTCAATATAGGGTTGAAGTCATGTCTTTCTTCCCCTTACTTAAAAGGAAACATTAGCGTCACCTTTTAAGACAATAATCAGGCTGGGGATGCTGGCTTACGGCTGTAATCCCAGCATTTTGGGAGGCCAAGGCAGGTGGATCCCTTGAGGTCAGGAGTTCAAGAACAGCCTGGCCAACATGGTAAAACCCCACTTCTACTAAAATACAAAAGTTATCCCGGTGTGGTGGTGCCTGCCTGTAGTCCCAGCTACTCAGGAGGCTAAGGCAGGAGAATCACTTGAGCCCAGGAGTTGGAGGTTGCAGTGAGCCGAGATCGTGCCATCACACTCCAGCCTGGGCAACAAGAGTGAAACTCCATTTCAAAAAAAAAAAAAAGACACTAATTATTCATAAATCCTTGTGATAATCAAGAAGCCATACTGGTCTATAATTAGTCTAAAAAAACTTCACACAAGGTGAACAGGGAAAGCTGATTCAAAACACTAACAGTGAAAGTTTAAAATAAAATAAGTGGTGAGGCGCAGTGGCTCACGCCTGTAATCCCAGCACTTTGGGAAGCTGAGTGGGGTGCATAACAAGGTAAGGAGATTGAGACCATCATAGCCAACATGGTGAAACTCCGTCTCTGCTAAAAATACAAAAATTAGTCTGTGTGGTGGTAGGCGCCTGTAGTCCCAGCTACCCAGGAGGCTGAGACAGGAGAATTGCTTGAACCCGGGAGGCAGATGTTGCAGTGAGTTGAGATGGCGCCACTTCACTCCAGCCTGGGCGACAGAACAAGACTCCGTCTCAAAAAAAAAAAATTAATACAATGAAATAAATGTAGAATAATATAAAATTCATGACACTTCATTCAGCCTTGTCCAAATAGCTGTGAAGGGACTTCCTTTTCTTTTTACTAACTTGAGGTTGTTAGTTTATGTTATTTGATTCTGAGCTCTGGTGGGCTGGCTGTGGTAATCACTCTGTCACTTACCACCTGTTAGGGGTCAAATGTTTGTGTCTCCCCAAAGTTCCTTCGTTGACACCCTCAGCCCCAATGTGGGGCCTATGGGAGGTAATTGGGTTTAGATGAGGTGGAGCCCTCATGCTGGGATTTGTACCCTTATAAGAAGAGGAAGAAACACAAGAATGCTCTCTCTCTTCATGCAGGCACCAGGAAAGGTCATGTGAGGACATAACGAGAAGTGGCCATCTACAACCCTGAAAAGCTACCTCACCAATCTACCAGCACCTCGACTTGGACTTCCCATCTTCCCAAACTATGAGAAATTAATGTCTGTTGTTTAAGCCACCCAGACTATGGTATTTTGTCATAGCAGCTGGCACTAACTAAGCACACTATCTATGTTATTTCTTCAGTTTTTAGCAGTTCCCTTGGCAATCAATCCATTACAAATAGCTTATAAATATAGGCTGAACTAGTTACAGCATGTCTAACCAGCTAGAGAGGGCAGTACACTGATTACACCTCTGTGTCAATCCAAATGCACAGCTCTCAATCATTTTCACCAAACTGCCAGGGTTCCAGGCTCTCTATTCCCACCTCATCCAGATCTACAATTGATGCATGGAACAGAATGACATAAGAAAAGGCTGCAGGCCGGGCGTGGTGGCTCATGCCTGTAATCCCAGCAGTTTGGGAGGCCAAGGTGGGTGGATCACCTGAGGTCAGGAGTTTGAAAGGCAGCCTGGCCAACATGGTGAAACCCCATCCCTACTAAAAAAAAAAAAATTGGCCGGGTGTGGTGGCATATGCCTCTAATCCCAGCTACTGAGGAGGCTGGGGCAGGAGAATCATTTGAACCTGGGAGATGGAGATTGCACTGAGCCAAGATCATGCCATTGCACTCCAGCCTTGGCAACAAGAGCAAAACTCCGTCTCAAAAAATAAATAAATAAAAAAGAACAGGCTGCAATTGGTGTCTTTTTCAGATCCAGGCAACTCACCTACAAGGTCTTGCTCTTTCCCTCTTTCCATCCAGGAAGGTGTGCATGTCCCTAGATTTCTGCCTATTTAGCTGGTAAAGAGCCTTGGGGGAAAAGCTTGCTCACTGTCGGCGACATAGTGAGTCTACAGAGCAACACCTATATTACTCATGTGACACATGTCAGCCACGTATTTACCCATTGCCTTCACATGTCTTCCAATTAAGTCGAGATGGCTACACTCTTCCTCTTCAAAAAATTAATGGGCTCAAAACCTGTCATTTATGGAAAAGCATTTCTTCTCATTACACATACACGTTAAAGGCAAAAGCCTTAGGAGGCAAGTGGGTTCAAACCCCAGCTCTGTGTTTTCATGGCAGTGATCTAAGGCTTGGTTTCCTCGTTTGTAAAGTGGAATTAAGGACCCCCCTCACGGGCTTGCTAGGATAATTACCTGAAGTGCTGAATTCAGTGAATTATTGCTTCAGACTTTTGAAAATTGGGAACCATGAGTGGTGGATTTCAGCTTAGACACTTTGCTTGAAAAAAACATAAGATGAGAGTTCAGGGAGTGATCCGAGGCTCTCCGCTGAGCCCTAGGACCTTGGACAAAACCAACTTCCATACACTTAAAAAGCTCAGTTGGTGACAAGGGATCCAGATCATCTCATGACAAGCATCTAAGTCTTCTTAATGAGGAAGGACAAGACCCCAGCAAACCATGGAACTTGACAACCCAACAGAAGTCCCACAGGCCAAAAGGAAGCCAAGGCCTGAGGTATGCCTTTGGCCAGAAGTGGAAATCCCTTACACCCAAGGAATGTGCCTTCATCTCAACCACACACTTCAGAGGCTGCAGAGTCCATCTGGAAAGCTCTGGAAACTCCAGGATCCTTCTCACCCAGCCCTGAGATACAGCTGTTAAGTCTCCACTAACTCCCTTGTCTGCCTGGTTGGAGAGTTGATAATTCTGAATGAAGATTTGAACGAAAGGAGAAAAGCCCTAAAGATGAGCACATTGTACCACCTTTATACTTGTGGGAATCTTGCTTTTAATTTTCTGCATGTTTTATGCTTTGACATCTTTGAGTCTTGTTGACACTGAAGAAACTACTTCTCCCAGGGCCGACCAATTCCTACAAATAATAGACTGATGACCTGCAAGTGTGCCTGTAATAGGAATACCAACCCATCCAGAGTCTGCACTCCCAGTCACCTCCTTTATTTGGTGCTTACATGCCGGGCCACTAGTCCCCTGCCCTAGTCAACCCCAGAGCCAAGTACCAGACAACCTGTGTCTCAGAGCCTGCTGAAGTTATTCAAACTAGCGAGCCCTAAGCCTGCCACCCCTGCCTTGCTTCTCCTTTCCTGTGGAAACCACAATAAAAGCCCTTGCCCCCATGCTCCCCCTGCTCCCTCTGCCTCCTGACCCACCCTGGTGCTTCTCCACTCGGCCTTGTGTGGCATGGCGTGCCTCCAATTTCTAAGGAATCTGTAGGTATAAACATCTTCTTTTTTCAAGACAGTCATTTCTATGTCTGCGTGTCTAACCATACCTGATTAAAACAAATCCTAGGTACCCTTAAAACAATACCCTGCATCATCCACTCGCGCCCAATCCCAACCCAAACTGCACTTCTATTAAATATTTCCTTTACTGATGTCATCCTCTACTGTAGAAACTATAGCAAGACAGAATGCAGCGAGAAGCCTGAAGGGAAATCAAGCCTGTTGCAGTTCCCCAGATGCCCCCAGGCAGAACACCTGCAGTTGTGGAGTTTGTTTGAGGAAGGCTGCTTGCTAGGCAAAACCAGCTGGTCCATATCTGGAGCCTTGAAGATCAGGCAGTTGTTCTCATAAGTGATGGAGACCAGCACCAGGCGAGGCTCCTGCCGGGCAGTGACCATGTGTCCATCTTCCTTAATCACCAGCCAAAACCTGCAGAGAAACAAACCAGGGCACACTCAGAAAATCCTCCTCCACCTCCCAACAGCTACCCTCCAGCTTTCTACTTCCTCAAAACTCTCCACCCGCCCTGACTTGGGACCTAACATCATTTTCCAGACAATTATCCAGGTCTGGCCAAATGATTTGAGTCTAAAAGTTGGTGACCCCAAAAAGAGCTTATTTGGCAGAAACAGTTCTGGGAGAGCTTCTGGCTGATGTATGGCAATCTCCAGTTTCAAAAACGAGAACAGGAGGCTGGCTCAGACACTTTCCCCTCACTGCTTAGGCAACCCTGCTGCCTGTGCGGGGGCTCTGCTTTGGTTAGAAGCTTCTGTAGGTCTGCCATATATGTCTCTGTGGCCCTGGAAGAAGTAAAATAGCTTTCAGGGCCTTTTGTTGTAGAACAAGATGAGGCTGGCCAAGTGAATTGGAGTCTGAGACAAAGGTCTTGCAATGTTGCTGCCTCCAAGAAGAACCAGGCCGGCCTCTGCTCTGTTTAACTTGCTGTGGCATGTGGGGGTCCTACATCAGGAAACCTCCCAAACAGCCTTTCCTTTTCATGCACACATTCTGACATAGAGAACAAAGACTCACAGAAGTACACATTAGATAAGAATCCCACTTATTTCCTAGAGAGCCCACTGTGCTGGCCTTGGTTTTCATACTTTGTATTTCTACGGGATGAGCTGAAGAGTGACGGAAAGCTGGCCAGGCCCAGTTTGTTAGACTTTTACCTACAGCCTAGCATATAGGTTGGGCCTACACCACACAAAACACTGTGTTGCCAAAAAGAAAAAATCTTCCACTCCTAGAAAAAATAAATGTCAATATCGCAGTTTGGTTCCTTTACTTTAGTTGTTTTGTTTCATTTTCTTTATTTTGAGACAGAGTCTCACTCTGTCAGCCGGGCTGGAGTGCAGTGGCACAATCTTAGCTCACTGCAACCTCCGCCTCCTTGGTTCATGTGATTCTCTTGCCTTAGCCTCTCGGGTAGCTGGGATTACAGGCGTGCACCACCACGCCCAGCTATTTTTGTATTTTTAGTAGAGACGGGGTTTCGCTATGTTGACTGGGCTGGTCTCAAACTCCTGGCCTCAAGTGATCTGCCCCCTTGGCCTCCCAAAGTACTGGGATTACAGGTGTGAGCCACCGTGCCCAGCCCAGTATCACTATTTTAGAAAGAAGATAGAATCTGCAAGCAAGCGGGTGAGGAAAATGTGGGCACTGGTGAGTAAAAAGTGCCTAAAAGCCAGAGCCTTTCAAATGTGAGGAGGATAAAAAGCACAGCCCCTTCCAGAAGCAGGGATGGCTCTTCCCAGGAAGACATTCCAAAATATGACCAGAGTCATCAGGGAAAGCCTGAGGAGACCTCAGGAGGACATCCGGTAGCAGAGCACAGGGAGATCCGTCTCTGCCCTGTCCTGACCCTGACAGTCTTGCATCCGCAACCTCCTCATCAGTAGAGTCCTTTCCAGGTGCTGGCTAAACTGTCCCTTCCCTGCAACCACACCGGAAGACAATGGCTGGCAGCCTGTGCCCTGCTAGCTGGCATGACGATGGCGTGGCAGTGTAAAGGCATTCCCGTAACTGTCTTGGCTACCCCCTTCCAAAAAGCTGGTGACTGGGTAGCAGCAAGTCCCCACCCCTCTGAGGAGACCACCTTTTCCTTTCTAAGTGTATAAATGCATATGTGTATTATTTATTCATATATATATTTATATTTCATTGATTTCGAGAGAGGAGACAGGGTCTCACTCTATCACCCAGGCTCTAGAGTGCAGAGGCATGATCTTAGCTCATGGCAGCCTTGAACTGCTGGGCTCAAGCGATCCTCCTGCCTCAGTCTCCTGAGTAGCTGGGACTACAGGCACACATCACCACGCCCAACTGATTTTTTTATTTTTTGTAGAGATGGAGTCCCACTGTGGTCTGGACCTCCTGGCTGGTCTGGAACTCCTGGCTCAATTAATCCTCCCTCCTTGGCCTCCCAAAGTGCTGAGATTACAGATGCGAGCTATCCTGCCTGGTCAAAGATGTCTTTAGATCCCACAGTTCTCTGGTTCACTCAGCCTGGGGCTGGGTTCTATAAATCAGAGGATGTCTGCCCAGAGAACGGGGCTACAATGAAATAGGCAAGCATCCTCTGATTTAGATGCCTAATAGGGCTGGGCCCTATTCCCTATCTCCAGCCTTGTCCCTTGGTGCACAGTTCTTTGGTTAACCTCACCAAAGCCTTCACCCTTAACTTCCAACATGCCCCATCCCCAGACAAGACTCCCTTTGAGATCTGCACACAACCAGAGCCATGTTCAAACAAGAGTGGCAAATCTGTTTGCACGTTATTTCTGACATTATTTCTCCATGGGCTGAATCTTCTCATCTCCCATTCATCCCTTACTAATGTTGCCCTTCACCGTGGCTCACAGCCTGGCCCGTGGCTCCAGCCTATTGTATAATAACACAGGCATTAACTGCTGGGGTTAACAGTGGGAAGTAGTCACTAGAGGTTTCCCACTCATCACTGTCACTGAAAAAGCAAGTGGCAACTTGCCGGGAGTCCAATTTTGGGTCAGGACAATGACAGTAATCATAGGTTAAAAGGTTGCCATTTGTAACATACCCCAACCATCTCATTTCCCTGTCAACCTGGGCAATATTATTTTTCACCTCTTTTTTTTTTTTTTTTTTTTTTTTTTGAGACGGAGTCTCGCGCTGTGTCACCCAGGCTGGAGTGCAGTGGCGCGATCTTGGCTCACTGCAAGCTCCGCCTCCCAGGTTCAGGCCATTCTCCTGCCTCAGCCTCCGAGTAGCTGGGACTACAGGCGCCCGCCACCACGCCCGGCTAGTTTTTTGTATTTTTAGTAGAGACGGGGTTTCACCATGTTAGCCAGGATGGTCTCGATCTCCTGACCTCGTGATCCGCCCGCCTCGGCCTCCCAAAGTGCTGGGATTACAGGCTTGAGCCACCGCGCCCAGCCTTTTTCACCTCTTGTGCACAAAATGATGCCCAGTGAAAGAATAACTAGTTCTATTCTGCCAGATCTGAAAGAAGAGTTAAGTCTGGAGTATGGATTTCATCATGACCAAGTTACTCCAACCTAGTCTGCAACATAAAAGCCGGTGCCTTGAATTTACAGGTAAAACATGGATCAGTGTAGAAGCCTAGAGCCCCAATTCCCCAAAAGAGCTACAGTGCCCTGATCAACAGCAACGAGTAAGTGGAGCCCAAAACAATGGAAAAAAAATCTCATTTCCCAATTACAAACTGGCCTGGGGAGCAGGAAGGACTGAAAAGTGAGGGAAAGCAGGAACCCTACCACTGAGTATGGGACGAGAAAGACAGCAGGAATTGGGCAGGGAACAACATCTTGGATAATAACCTCAAGGGATTCCTTTCTCCAACAGTTAATCATTTGCGCAGAAGAAATAAAAAGCTGGCTTCAGTAAGGGTTTGGACAGAAAAAACTGATCAACTCACATATGGCTGCTAAGGACAGCAGAGATTTCCAAGGTCAGGGAGAACAACCACGCCCTCCCAGCAACTGCACCAGGCAGCCAATGCCAGCATTCTGCTAGGTGGACTTTAACCACTCAATGCTTAGCGTGCTCAAGCCAAGTGTGCACAAGTATACTAAGAGCTTTGAATAAAATACCTTCAGAAATTTGAGACCCAGAGCACTTCCAGAGGAAAATCCCAGCTCCTTCAAACAGTTAGTTCCAAAGACACAGGTTCAGAATGGAATTCATTAAATGAGGCCTTTCCCTGAATTCTAGGAACATTTGTAGTAGTGTTATTAAATTATCAGGTGGAGAGAAGAGCAGTCATTGAACAGAGTTCTCTCCAGCAAGCCTGCTTTCAAATTGTTAATTAACCTTTGATAAATAAAACGTAGTTAAAATGGGGCTTTAGAGCCCATGAAGTTCAACCTCATTCTTTTGCAAATAAGAAAACTTTGTAAACGTTCGTCCCAAGTCTCCTGATCCTCAGTGCAATCCTTATACTTTTATATCATGCACTGGTTTCATACAAACAGCGTAAGTACTGTACTCACACAGATCTGAGTTCAAATCCCCACAGCATACACTGATTTTCTGGACTTGGATGAGATACTCATTCTTTCTGATACTGTTTCCTTATTTGCATAGTGATAATTATATCAAGCCCACAAGATTGTTATGAGGCTTAAATATGCTAATCTATGCGACAGGATTTAGCTCAGTGTCTGCTGCATTTTACCACTGAATTAACATTAATTTCATTGCCTTTCTCTCCACCCCAGGCTTCACATCACCCCACCCCATCCTAAGCGTTTATTTTTTAAAACAAGGGAACGGTAATATAGTTGTATTTATGTTAGGATGCCAATGGGAGCAAAAAGCACAGGCAAAGGACACATATTTTCTTTCCATGGTTGCAGTAGTCAGGGCAAAGCAGTGACAAAGAGAAGTGGGAAAGAAACAGTTCTTCAGGTGATCAGAGGAAACGCAGATTAGAACTGGAAACTGTCTGTGAAACCAATCCTTTGAGTGAGGAAGGAAGTAGTGCAACCTAGTCTGCAACACTGATTTTCTCTGGACATGCATCGTGAGAACTTGGTTCTCCCAGTTTTTTGGAAGGTGTCCAGTCCCACAGAGCCTGAAGTCTCTCCAGCAATAGGAAGACTTTTCTTATCCTTCATATTTAAATAAGCTCTAAACATCCTCTTCTTCATGGTCTCAGATAAAACCCTTTAATTATAGCATCAAAATCACCAGGGGGAGATTTAAACATTCTACATGAGTTGGCCCCACTCTTGGTGATTCTGCTTCAGTAGTCCTGGGATGGGAATCTCAAGAAATTATAGTTGAAAAAGCTCTCCAGGATAAGAAATTTGGGGTGGCGGTGGGAGAATGAAAATCCTCCCATGATTCATATGGTCTGTGTACACAACACTTCTCTAAGACTCACTGAAGTTTTCCAATACCATGGAAGCCCACATTTCTTTAAGAAGGCAGCAGTCTTCAGAAAACAGTGCATCTGTGTGTGCTGGAGTGAACACAGGGATGCAGATGGCTCTCTGCTAGAGGAATCCTTGAATGATCAACTTGCAAACCTCCCTCCCCTTGGACACAGGCCACAGCTAAACCATCTCAGCCAGATAAGAAGGCATCTTGGCTGGGCACAGTGGCTCACACCTGTAATCCCAGCATTTTAGGAGGCCAAGGCAGGTGGATCACCTGAGGTCAGGAGTTTGAGACCAGCCTGGTCAACATGGTGAAACCCCGTTTCTACTAAAAATACAAAAATTAGCCAGGTGTGGTGGTGTACACCTGTAATCCCAGCTACTCGGGAGGCAGAGGCAGGAGAATTGCCTGAACCTGGGAGGTGGAGGTTGCAGTGAGCTGAGATAGCGCGACTGAACTCCAGCCTGAGCCACAAAGTGAGATTCTGTCTCAAAAAAAAAAAAAAGAAGAGGAAGAAGAAGAAGAAGGCATCTTAATCCTAAGTATGAAATGTCTATGTGTCAGACCCAAAAGTCCCAAAGTTCCAGGCTGTGAACAATTCTGCCTATGGGAGAAGGGGGGGCACTATTCCTTTAATGGCAAGTAAGGGACCCCTGCCCCAGAGTCCCCATGCCACTTGCTCATCCTTAGTCAAAGTGTATCAGGCCCCCCTGGCACCCCCAGGATTGGAGAAATGTGAGGAACAAGGCCCACTAAGCCAATGCCCTTGAACAACATTTGGTTTCTTTCTTGCTGCTTTCTAGTGCCAATAGCTTTATTTTTCTACTTTGGTACAATAAGATAGAATCACAAACTTTAGAGCTAGGGAGGCTTGGAGATACAGGTCAGACTCCCTTCTGTTACAGAGGAGGACTCTCTCGTCTAGGGAAGGGCAAGGGATTGCCCCTACATACTTCACCAAAAACAAATCTGACATGAACTTGGCTTTCCCAGCTAAACGACCAACGACTCAACAGTCAGCCCAGAAACTCAGGCGGCAAACCTCTATAATCCTTCCCAGATAGGTCGGGCCCCACCTGCCTCCCCCTCCTCATCCCAGGCAGGCTCCGCGCTGCTCCGCGCCCGCGCTCGGCCGTACCTGTCCCGCAGGTTGCCACTGCGCAGCCCCATGGCCGTGCACTCCGCCTCGCTCACCGGCACCCCCTTGCAGGATTTCACCGGATAGATCCAGAGCTTCGCCACGGTGCCCACCTGCTGCAGTCGCCGGCGCCGCCTGGGCCATGCTCGGCGCCAGGCGACAGCCCCCAGCGCCACCGCGGCCAGTCCCAGCACCGCGACCCCAAGCCACCTGGGCCGGGCCTGGGCTGGGAGGCCGAGGCGGGCCAGCGCGGAGGAACTGGAGGCGCCCATGGCAGAATGAGGGCGGTCGCGGACCTGCGCACAGACCCCGCAGCGACTGGAGCCCTGGAGGACGAGGAGGCCCTTAACGATCCGGGCGGGTGGGAGGAGTCAAAGTTGACCCAAACACTGGCCCTCTCACCCTTTCACCGCCGAGATGGCAGAGCGGTTCCGCGGAGAGCGGGAATGCCTTAATGCGGTGACAAAGCCTGCGTGGTAATGGGGGAAGACAGGAAGAGAGCCACTGGGGTACCCTGGGCGCCGCGGGAACGACGACGTCCAAAGCCAGCGAGCTCCGGGGTGGTCAGTGTCTCCTCCCTCTTCCCCGCCCCTACACCGCGAGAGTTACCCGTGCAGCGTGACCTTTAGCGCCAGCACTCTGCCACCCCCTTCTCTGCTAATACGGCGCGTTTTCTCGCACGACAAGATCACCACAGAACGTGAAGGCGGGTTGCAGAACGGAGGATTTACAAACATTTGGGGACGACTTTTTCTGGCAGGATGCCGCGAGAACTGCAGGACTTTCTGCACACAAAGACAGTCTAAACCTCTGCACTCAAAGACGAGAAACTCTAGCGTGGCTTATAGGAGTATGACTCAAAGTCCTCCACTCTCCACTGCCCTCTAACCTCGACCCCAGGAAAATGTCTTCCTGAGAAAGCTCAAGGCAGCCAGGAGAATTTTCCGTTTATTCTAGCCAACACCCGATGGTAAGGCCTCTGACCCCCCTTTTTTAGGGTATTTTCTTAAAAGAGCTTACAACTGTGAATCCTTTCTCTGTTGTTTTGAGATGTGTATGTATCGCCTACACCTCAGAAGTGTCTTTCTCAAGGAGCTGAAAGCCATTGCTTTGAAATGCAATCATGGGGAGGATAGGCCTCTGTCCCCCAGTCTCTGTGGGATGGTACAATCCCAGCTTCATAACTGCCAGCTCCAGGCACAGCTGCCCAGTCATTGATACTGACCACCCCTTCGTGATTTTTCACTTGAGCCCCTGCTAGCTTCCCCCGCCCTACTCTCTCCTTCACCCTTTAAAACGCGCAGTCTCCTCTGCCAAATGAGAATGAGCAGCTTTTTCTCCTACTGTAAGTAGTTACTGAGTCAAATCTGTTTTCATGCATTCACTAATGTCCAGCTTTTGTTGATCTTTAACAACTCCATTCAAGCAAGCTGTTGGGTTAACAGTGGATTTTCTTAGACAAATAAAGGTTTGAAGTCTTTCAAGTTTTTTGTGGTTGTTTTTGTTTTTCAAAAGTTTGTCCCTTAAACTGTGGCACAGTTCTAGGAAAGTTTAAGGAGGCCAACCAGTGGGCCACCTACCAAATCTGGGCTGGCCACCCCCTGGGAAAGGGGTGCCCTCTGGAGCGTGGGAAGAGACTCTGGGAGGGATGGAGAACCGGAGGAGCCAGGCTCCCTTTGGCTGTTCCTTGTGAAAAATGAAAGACAAAAAGGGCCTGAATCTCTCCCTACCCAGGGAAAAGCCTCAGGCCAGCAGAATTAGTCCCTCAATCCCCATATATTTACATCACGCTTGGCAGCTGAGACTTACAGATTTGTTTTTTAAGCAAGGTGTGGTGAATGTGATGTGTGTACACTTGGAGCTGACCCCCTTTGCCTCTCCCAACTCCTGAGGAGGGTCAGAGCCCTCGCTGCCCACAAGCCTGCTGTCAGAGTGGGGGGCTTACAAAGCCATCGCCTCGCTGTATGTGAACTCCCAGACAGGGCAAATGTCTTATTGATTAATCGTCTGTTTCTTTCACCACATAGGTATTGATCATTCACCAGGCTTTGTCCTAGATTGGCACTGGAGATTTAAAGTTTAGAAGAAGCTGCCCCTCCATCCAGTTCACTGACTCCCTGGAAGACTGACACCTCCCCCTGCAAGTCTAGAGGATAATGGCAGAAGAGAAGCAAGGTCAAGATACAGAGGAAGCGGAGGCAAAAACGCAGCTGAATCTCAGGACAGTGCTGTTTTCAGAGCAGAGAGCTCTGGAGCTGAGACTTGAACATGAGGAGGGGCTTGGAGATGGGTAGAGGAGAGGATTCTGGGTAAAAGGAGCAGCATGTGCAATAGCCTAAAAAAAATGGAGGGAACAAGACAGTGTGGCATGTTTGGGCAACCACCAGCAATCCAGCTGTATTAGGATGTACCTGTACATGCAGCAGGTGGCGGAAACTGAGGCAGGACAGGTGGGCAGAAGTCAGATCAACATGCATCTTATCTCTACTTAATGTGGAGACACCCCAGAATTCTGAACAGCAGTCTGGCATGATAAGACTTGGGTGCTAGGAAGGCCACTCTGGCTGCTCTGAGAAAGAATAACACCACAGATGGTAAGATGAGTTGCAAATGCCCTAGTTCAGGCTGATGTAATTCCAAATCAAGGAAAAATAACAGTGGGGCTGGAGATAGACATGTGGTTAGGAGAGATGGTCAGAGGACAGAATTAACAAGAGATAGTGATGACAGAACACAGAGCCAGAGAGAGAGGAAGAGCCCACAGGGTATCCCAGCTCTGTGGCATAAAAGTCTGGGGTGGGGTGGGGGTACCGTTCTCAGAGATTAATAATTCAAGAGAAAAAGATAGTCTGGGAAAAAAGATGACGAGCCTGTTGTAGACAGTGAGTGTGAGGTATCTATGGGACATCGAAGAGGAAATAGTTACCTAGATAGATGGGTAACTTGACCTTTCCATGCTTCCACCTCCTCATGCGCAAAATGATGGGGATAGATAGCAAGTGAGGAACTTTGCCATGGTGAGTGCTGCCGAGTCTTTGCTGTCTTCACTAGCCATTACCTATCATAGCCTGCCCTGTTTGAAGATTCACCAATGCTGGGATTGGGGGTGCCTTCAAGGGAGCAGGGAAATTCCTTATCAATAATGTGTGCATTTGCAGCCCAGCATCTTCATTTGTAGAATTAGTGAGGGGTGATGAGAGGCTGTATTAGTCCATTCTCATACTGCTATAATGAAATACTCGAAACTGGGTCATTTATAAAGAAAAAAGGTGTAATTGGCTCATGGTTCTGCAGGCTGTATAGGAAGAATGGCGGCGTCTGCTTCTGGGAAACCTCAGGGAGCTTTTACTCATGGTGGAAGGCAAAGCAGCAGTGGATGTCTTACATGGTAGGAGCAGGACCCAGAGAGAGGGAGAGGTTCCACATGCTTTTAAACAGCCAGATCTCACGAGAACTCACTCTCAGGATGACAGCACCAAGGGGAATGGTATTAAACCATGAGAAACCACCCCCATGATCCAATCACCTCCCACCAGGCCTCAACTCCAACACTGAGGGTTACAATTGAACATGAGATTTGGGTGGGGACACAGATCCAAACCATATCAAAGATTGAGGATTCATTAGTCTAATTGGCTATTTGCATATCTTTTTTTCCCTTCTGATTTGAATCACCTTATCTATTTTTTTGGTTAATTTATAAGATCCTTTTGTAAATTAAGAAAATTACCCTTTAACCATGCCTTCCCGAGTCATAACTTTTTTCCCTAGTTTGTCATATTTTGGCAACTTCTGCGTAGGTAGAATCTCCCTTTCTAGTGAATAAGACATCATTGTCTGCCTAGAGGCACTGATATAGATAAAATTCTGTCAATTAAAATATAAACCAAGAAACCAGAGAAAAAAAGAAGCCTAAAACCCAAATATTGCCTTGCCCAACCAGGCCTTCTTCAGGAAGGTGAGTACCCAGCAGCCAATGGAGGTGTTCATTAGGGTCATGCAGCAGTTTGTCTTTCCTGGGGAGATGAGCACATCAGATTATCAGGCTGTGAGGACAGTCAACCTTCAACTCATATAAAAAATCTCATGACTCAGGCTAAGCTAAAGTATTGTAACAACCTCAACATCTCAATGCTCTAACAAAATAAAAGTTTATTTCTCACTTACATCCTAGTTTGATGCAGGTCAAACATTAATCAAAGGTCCCCTTAGGCCAGGCTCAGTGGCACACACCTATAATCCTAGTGCTTTAGGCAACTGAGGCAGGAGGATCACTTGAGCCCAGTAGTTCAAGACCAGCCTGGACAACATAATGAGACCCTGTTTCTACAAAAAATTAAGACAAAACAAAAGAGAGAACGAGTCAGGCATGGTAGTGCATGCTTATAATACTAGCTACTCTGGACACTGAGGCAGAAGAGCCACTTAAACTCAGCAGTTTGAATGGATATTAAGCATATACATAGTGGAAGAAGAACCATGGCTAGGAAGTCAAAGTGCCTGAGTGACTATGAAAATCCAGTCACATGACCAAGGTTCAATGCACCAGATTACAAACTGAAGCTTGATAGTCAGTACGTTCAGCTTTGAAAGGAAGATGGCATTGGATCTCTCACCTACTTTCCCTTCAACGCATAAACCAAGTGGTAGGGACAGAGCAAGATGACTGATTAGAGGCCTCCACTGATCATCCTCCATGCAGGGACACCAATTTAACGACTATCGATATTACAAAGTATCTTCATAAGAACAAAAATCAGGTGAGCAATCAAAGTACCTGATTTTAACTTCATATCACTGAAAGAGGCACTGAAGGGGGTCGGAAAGATAGCCTTGAATTGCCAATACCACCCTCCCCAATCTCCCAGCAGTGGCCAAGACAGAATCTGTGCTCTTGGGGGAGGGAGAGCACAGCAATTGTGGAACTTTGCATTGGAACTCAGTGCTTTCCTATCATAGCAGAAAGCAATACAGGCAGAACTCGGCTGACACCCATGGAAGGAGCACTTAGAACAGCCCTAACCAGAGGGGAATCACCCATCCCAGCAGTCACAACTTAAGTTTCAGCAAGCCTTGCTTCCCCAGGCTAACGGGCTCTGGGGTACTAAATAAACTCAAAAGGCAGTGAAAGTCACAAAGACTGCAACTTCTAAGCAAGTCCTGGTGCTGTGCTGGGCTCAGATCCAGTGGACTCGGGGGCCATGCAACCTAGTGAGACACCAGCCAGCGCATCTAAGGGAGTTCTTGACCCACCTTTCTCCCAACCCCAGGCAGCACAGATCACAGCTCCGAAAGAGACTTCTTACTTGAGTGGAAAAGGAGAGTAAAGAGGACTTTGTCTTGCTACTTGGATACCAGCTCAGTTACAGGAGAATAGGACACCAGGCAGAGGTATGAAGCTCCATTCCAGGCCCTACGTCCTAGATGACATTTCCAAATGTACTCTAGGGCAGAAGGGAACCTGCTGCCTTGAAGGGAAGGATTCAGTCCTGGCAGAATTCATCACCTGCTGACTAAAGAGCCCTAGAACCCTGAATAATCAGCAGCGGTACCCAGGTAGTACATGCTGTGGATATACTACACAGCATATACCAGGTTGTAAACGTAGATTACAACACCCAAGTCCCTTTGAATACCTTGAAAGCTTTCCCAAGAAGGAAGAGTACAAACAAGCCCAGACTGTGAAGACTACAATAAATACCTAACTCTTCAATGCCCAGATGCTGACAAGCACCCAAAAGCATCAAGACCATCCAGGAAAATATGACCTCACCAAATGAACTAAATAAGGCACTAAAGACCAAGTCTCAGCTTGGGTGAGACTCTGAAACATGCTAGCTTCAGATGTGACCCAGCACATTCCCAGCAGTGGTGGCTACAAGGGGAGACTCTTTCAAGCAAAGGGAAGAGTAAATAGGATTTTGTCTTACAGCTTAGGTACCAGCGTGGCCACAGTAGAGTAGCACACCAAGTGGGCTCTTGGGGTCCTTGGTTCCAAGCTGGGCTGTTGGATGGCACTTCTGGACCTGTCCTGGGCCAGAAGGGAGCCAAATGCCCTGAAGGGTGAGTCCCAGGCCTGGCAGTATTCACCACAAGCTGACTGAACAGCCCTTGAGCCTTAAGTGAACATCAGCAGTAGCTTTGCAATACTCCTGTGGGCCTATGGTGATGGTGGCATGGAAAGAAGCTCCTCTGCCTGTGGAAAGGGGAGGTGATTTGAGTGCCAGTTCAGCTGCAGCAGAATAGAATACCAGTTAGATTTCTAATGTTTCTGACTCCAGGCCCTGGCGCCCTGACGGCATCTCTGAACCCACCTGGGGCCTGAGGGAACTCGCAACCTTGAAGGGAAGGACGTAAGACTGGCTGGCTTTGCCACCTGCTGATTGTAGAGGCCTTGAGCAAACATAGGCAGGAGCCAGGTAGTGGTCACAGCAGGCCTAGGGCAAGACCCAGTGCTGTGCTGGCTTCAAGTGTGGCCCAGCAAAGTCCTATGGAGGGATGGTATCACCCCTCCCCCAACTCCAAGCAGCTCAGCACAGAGAGAGAAACTCCATTTGTTTGGGAGAATATAAGAGAAGAGAACAAGAATCTCTGCCTGCTAACCAGAGGGTTCTTTAAAATCTTATCCGAGACCACCAAGGAAGTACCTCTACAAGTCTGCAAGAGGCACAGAATTACCAGAATTAGTGTGCCCCCTAGTGCAGATACAGCTGCAGGGACCGAAACCTAGATTACAACACCGAAGTCCCTTTGAATACCTGGAAAGCTTGCCCAAGAAGGATGGGTGCAAACAAGCTCAGACTGTGAAGACTACAATGAAAACCTAAATCTTCAATTCCCAGATACTGACGAACATCCTTGAGCATCAGGACTATCCAAGAAAACATGACCTCACCAGATGAACTAAATAAGGCACAAGGGATCAATCCTGGAGAGAGAGAGATATGTGACTTTTCAGACAATAATTCAAAATAGCTGTTTTGAGGAAACTCAATGAAATTCAAGGTTACAAAGAGAACGAATTCAATATCCAATCAGATAAATTTAACAAAGAGATTGAAATAATTAAAAATTCAAGCGGAAATTCCAGAGTTGAAAAATGCAACTGACGTACCAAAGAATGCATCAGAGTCTCTTAACAGCAGAATTGAGCAAGCAGAAGAAAGAATTAGTGACTTCAAGACAGGCTATTTGAAAATACACAGAGGAAACAAAAGAAAAGAGATTAAAAAGGAATGAAGCACACCTACAAGATTTAGAAAACAGCCTCGAAAGGGCAAATATAAGTTATTGGCCTTAAAGAGGAGGTAGAGAGAAAGATAGGAATAGAAAGTTTGTTCAAAGGAATAATAACAGAATTTCCCAATCCTAGAGAAATATATCAATATTCATGTACAAGAAGGTTATAAAGAACACCAAAGAGATTTAACTGAAAGAAGATTACCTTGAGGCATTTAATAATCCAACTCCCATGAAGAAAGGATCCTAAAAGCAGCAAGAAAAAAGAAACAAATAAGGCACAGTGGCACTCCAATACATCCAGCAGCAGCCTTTCAGTGGAAACCTCACAGACCAGGACAGAGGGGCATAACATATTTAAAGTGCTGAAGGACCTTAGAATAGTACATCCAGTGAAAATATCCTTTCAACATGAAAGAGAAATAAAGACTTTCAAACAAAAGCTGAGGGATTTCATCAACACCAGACCTGTCCTACAGGAAATGCTGAAGTAAGTTCTTCAGTCTGAAAGAAAAAGACATTAATGAGTAATAAGAAATTATCTCAAAGTGCAAATTCAGAGTTAATAGTAAGTACACAGAAAAACACAGACTATCATACCACTATTATTGTGGTGTATAAACTACTTATATTTTAAATTTCTACTTAAACATGACAAGACTGAAAAGTGAACTGATCAAAAATAATAACTACAACAACTTTTAGATATAATAGAAACAACAAAAAGTTAAAAAAACAAGGGTACTAAGTTAAAGTGTAGAGTTTTTTTTTTTCTTTTGCTTGTTACTTTGTTTAATCAGTGTTGTCATCAGTTTAAAATAATGGGTTATGAAATAATACTTGCAACCCTCATGGTATCCTCAAATCAAAAAACATATAATGGATACACAAAAAATAAAAAATGAGAAATTAAAACATACAACCAGAGAAAATCTTCACTAAAAGAAAAACAGGAAGAGGAGATCACAAAACAGTCAGAAAACAAACAACAAAGTGACAGGAGTAATTCCTTGCTTATCAGTAATAACACTGAAATTAAATGGACTAAACTCTCCAATCAAAAGACACAACATGACTGGATGGATTTAAAAAAAAAAAAAAAAAAAAAAAAAAAAAAAAAAAAAGACCCAACAATCTCTTGCCTACAAGAAGCACACTTTACCTATAAAAACACAAATGGACTGAAAATAAAGGGATGGAAAAAGATATTCCATGCAAATGGAAACCAACAAAGAGCAGGATTAACTATACTTACATCAGACAAAATAGATTTCAAGACAAAAACTATAAAAAGAGACAAGGAAGATCATAATGATAAAGAAGGGGTCAATTCAGCAAGGGGATATGAAAATATAAATGTGTATCCACCCAACACTGGAGTGTCAAGGTGTATGAAACAAATATTTGAACTAAAGGGAGGGATAGACCCCAATACAGTAATAGCTGGACTTCAACACCCTGCTTTCAGCATCGGACAGATCTCCCAGACAGAAATATCAACAAAGAAATGTCAAACTTCATATGCACTACAGACCAAATGGATCTAATAGATACTTACAGAACATTTTATCCATTTGCTGCAGAATACACATTCTTATCGGCAGCACATGGAATTTTCTCAAGGATAGACCTTATATTAGACCACAAAACAAGTCTTAAAACATTCAAAGAATTGAAATAATGTAAAATATCTTTTCTGACCACGATAGAATAAAACTAGAAATCAATAACAAGAGGAATTTTGGAAACTATACAAATACATAGAAATTGAACAATATGCTCCTGAATGGCCAGCGGGTCAATGAAGAAATTAAGGAATTTGAGTAATTTCTTAAATGATAAGGGAAACACTGTATACCAAAACCTATGAGATACAACAAAAGTAGTACTAAGAGGGAATTTTATAGCTATAAGTATAAAAAAGTATAAAAGTAAGCCAGGCGCGGTGGCTCATGCCTGTAATCCCAGCACTTTGGGAGGCTGATGCGGACGGATCACGAGGTCAGGAGATCGAGACCATCCTGGCTAACACAGTGAAACCCTGTGTCTACTAAAAAATACAAAAAAATTAGCTGAGCATGGTGGTGGGCATCTGTAGTCCCAGCTACTTGGGAGGCTGAGGCAGGAGAATGGGGTGAACCTGGGAAGCGAAGCTTGCAGTGAACCAAGATCGCACCACTGCACTCCAGCCTGGGTGATATAGCGAGACTCCATCTCACCAAAAAAAAAAACAAAAACAAAACAAAAAAAAACAAGTGTGAAAGTATAGAAGTAAAAAAAATTATAAAACTGCAAATAAACTATATAACACTACATCTTAAAGAACTAAAAACGTGAGAGCAAAGCAAACCTCAAATTAGTAGAAGAAAAGAAACAATAAAGATCAGAGCAGAATAAATGAGTTTGAAATGAAGAAAACAATACAAAAGATCAATGAAATGAAAAATTGGTTTTTTGAAAAGATAACACAATTGACAAGCATTTAGTTACACTAATTAAGAAAAAAAGACAGAAGACTTGCCATGATGTGATTACTACACATTGCATGCCTGTATCACAACATTTCATGGATCCCATAAATATATACACCTACTATGTACCCACAAAAATTAAAAATAAGAATTATAAAAGAGAAGATCCAAATGAATAAAATCAGAGATGAAAAGGAGATCTTACAACTGATACCACAGAAATTCAAAGGATAAGTAAAGCTACTATGAGTAAGTATATGCCAATAAATTGGAAAACCTAGAAGAAATAGACAAATTTCTAGACACATATAACCTACCAAGATTAAACTATGAAGAAATTCAAAATTTGAACAGACCAATAACAAGTAATGCAATCAAACCTGTAATAAAAAGTCTCTCAGCAAAGAAAAGCCTGGGATCTGATGGCTTCACTGCTAAATTTTACCAAACTTTTAATAAAGAAGTAATACTAATCCTAGTCAAACTATTTTAGAAAATAGATGAGGAGGGAATACTTCCAAATTCATTCTACAAAACCAGTATTACCCTGATACCTAAACCAGAAAGACACATCAGAAAAAGAAAACTATAGACCAATATCCCCAATGAACATTGACACAAAAATCCTCAACAAAATACTAGCAAACCAAATTCAACAACATGTTAAAAAGACCATTCATCATGACCAAGTGCAATTTATTCCAGGGATACAAGTATGGTTCAACATATGCAAATCAATCGATGTGATGCGTCATATCAACAGAATGAAGGACAAAAACCATATGATCATTTCAATTGATGCAGAAAAGACATTTGATAAAATTCAATATCCCTTCATGATAAAAACTCTCAAAAACTGAAAATAGAAGGCACATACCTCAAGAAAATAAAAGCCATATATGACGGACCCACAGCTAATATACTGAATGGGGGAAAACTGAAAGCCTTTCCTCCAAGATCTGGGACACAAGGATGCCCAATACTGTGTTATTTAACACAGTATTGGAAGGCTGAACTAAAGCAATCAGACAAGAGAAAGAAATAAAGGGAATCCAAATTGGAAAGAAGTCAAATTATCCTTGTTTGCAGATAATATAATCTTATATTTCAAAACACCTAAGGACACAACCAATAAAACTCCTTGAACTGATCAACAGATTCAGTAAAGTTGCAGGATAAAGTTCAGCAAAAATCAAAAATCAGTAGCATATCTACATGCCAACAGCAAACAATCTTAAAAGGAAATCAAAAAAAGTAATTCCCCTTACAATAGCTACAAATAAAATTAAATACCTAGGAATTAACCAAAGAAATGAAAGATCTCTGCAATGAAAATTATAGAACAGTAATGAAAGAAACTGAAGAAGACACAAAGAAGTGGCATGATATTCCATGTTCATGGATTGGAAGGATCAATATTGTTAAAATGTCCACACTACTCAAAGCAATCTGCAGATTCAATGCAATCTCTATCAAAATATCAATGACATTCTTCCCAGAAATAGAAGAAACAATCCTAAAATTTATATGGACCCACAAAATACCCAGAATACCCAAAGCTATCCTCAGCAAAAAAATAAAACTGAAGGAATCACTTTACCTCATCTCAAATTATACTACAGAGCTATAGTAACCAATTCAGCATGGTACTGGCATACAAATGGACACATAGACTAACAGAACAGAATAGAGAACCCACAAATAAATTTATACATCCATGGTGAGCTTATTTTCACAAAGGCACCAAGAATATACATTGGGGAAAGAACAATCTCTTCAATAAGTGGAACTGGGAAAACTGGATATCTATATGCAGAAGAAAAAAACTAGACCTCTACCTCTCACCATATACAAAAATCAAATCAAAATGGACTAAAGACTTCAATATAAGACCTCAAACTATGAAACGACTAAACAAAAACTTTGAGGAAACTATCCAGGACATTGGACTGGGAAAAGATTTCTTGAGTAACACCCCACAAGCACAGGCAACCAAAGCAAAAATGGACAAATGGGATCACATCCAGTTAAAAAGCTTCTGGACAGCAAAGGAAACAATCAACAACGTGAAGAGATAACCCACAAAATGGGAGAAAGCATTTGCAAACTACTTGTCTGACAAGGGATTAATAACAAGAATGTATAAGAAGCTTAAACAACTCTGTAGGAAAAAAATCTAATCTGATTTTTAAATGGGTAAAAAATCTGATCAGACATTTCTCAAAAGAAGACATACAAATGGCAAACAGGCATATGAAAAGGTACTTGACATCACTGATCATCAAAGACATGCAAATCAATACTATAATAAGATACTGCCTCAGCTCAGTTAAGATGGCTTTTATCCAAAAGATAGGCAGTAACAAATGCTGGTAAGGATGTGGAGAAAAGGCAACCCTGGCACACTGTTGGTGGGAATATAAATTGGTATAGCCACAATGGAGAACAGTTTGGAGGTTATTCAAAAAACTAAAAATAGAGCAACCATAAGATCCAGCAATCTCACTGGTGGGTACATACCCAAAAGAAAGGAAATCAGTATATAAAAGAGCTATCTACACTCCCATGTTTACTGCAGCACTATTCACAATAACCAAGATTTGAAAGAAACTTACTACATGTCCATCAACAGATTAATGGATAAAGAAAATGCGACACATATACACAATGCAGTACTATTCCGCCATAGAAAAGAATGAGATCCTGTCATTTGCAACAACATAGATGGTACCAGAGGTCACTGCATTAAGTGAAATAAGTCAGGCACAGAAATACAAACTTCACAGGTTCTTACTTATTTCTGAGATCTAAAAATCAAAACAATTGAACTCATAGAGATAGAGAGTAGAAATATTGTTATTGGAGGCTGGGAAGAGTTGGGAGTTGGGGTAGTGGGGATGGTTAATGGGTACAAAAATTAGAAAGAATGAATAAGGTCAGCTATTTGATAGCGCAACTGGGTGACTATAATCAATACTAATTTAATTGTACACTTTAACTAAAAGAGTATAACTGGACTTTTTTGTAACACAAAGGATAAATGCTTGATGTGATGGATACCCCATTTACCCTGATGTAATTTTTTTTTTTTTTTTTTTTGAGATGGAGTCTCCCTCTGCTGCCCAGGCTGGAGTGCAATGGCGCGATCTCGGCTCACTGTAACCTCCACCTACCGGGTTGAAGCAATTCTCCCAACTCAGCTTCCCGAGTAGCTGGGACTACAGGAGCCCGCCACCACGCCTGGCTAATTTTTGTATTTTTAGTAGAGGAGGGGTTTCACCGCTTTGGCCAGACTGCTCCGACCTCCTGACCCCAAGTGATCCACCCATCTCCGCCTCCCAAAGTGCTGGGATTACAGGCATGAGCCACTGCACTCGGCCTTTTTTTTGAGACAGAGCCTTGCTCTGTCACCAGGCTGGAGTGCAGTGGCACAATCTTGGCAGGCTGCAACCTCCACCTCCCGGGTTCAAGCGATTCTCCTGCCTCAGTCTCCTGAGTAGCTGGGACTACAGGCGCGTGCCACCATGCCCAGCTAATTTTTGTATTTTTAGTAGAGACGGGGTTTCACCATGTTGGCCAGGATGGTCTGGATCTCTTGACTTCGTGATCCACCCACCTCGGCCTCCCAAAGTGCTGGGATTACAGGTGTGAGCCACAGCACCCGGCCCCTGAAGATTATTAAGCATTGCATGCCTGTATCAAAATATCTCTTGTATCCCATAAAAATACACACCTACTGTGTACCCACAAAAATTAAAAATTAAAATAAAAATAGGAGTTTGAGGCTTTAGTGAAGGATGATCATGCCACTGCACTCCAGTCTGGGTGACAAAGCAAGACCGTGTCTCTAAAAAAAACCCAAAAGTCCCCTTAAAAAAGTGATTGAAAACAAGAAAGGAAGGAAGGAAGGGGGAGAATGAAATGATAAGCTATGTATAGTGATCTTCAAAGTTAAAGAATATTTTTTAACTTGAAACATTAGTAAGTAAAATGTTAATTTTTAAAAATCAATATAGCCTTTTGTAGGGCCTTTAGGGCCTTGTACCAAAAAAATATATATACACATACACACATATATATTTATGTACAATACTTATATTAATATATTATATATAATACATATGTATAATATCTATAAGATATATATTTATATTTATATAATATGCAAGATAAAATTTGTAGAATGTACAGCCATCTGATCTTTGACAAACCTGAGAGAAACAAGAAATGGGGAAAGGATTCCCTATTTAATAAATGGTGCTGGGAAAATTGGCTAGCCATAAGTAGAAAGCTGAAACTGGATCCTTTCCTTACTCCTTACACGAAAATTAATTCAAGATGGATTAGAGACTTAAATGTTAGACCTAATACCATAAAAACCCTAGAGGAAAACCTAGGTAGTACCATTCAGGACATAGGCATGGGCAAAGACTTCATGTCTAAAACACCAAAAGCAACGGCAGCAAAAGCCAAAATTGACAAACGGGATCTCATTAAACTAAAGAGCTTCTACACAGCAAAAGAAACTACCATCAGAGTGAACAGGCAACCTACAGAATGGGAGAAAATTTTTGCAATCTACTCATCTGACAAAGGGCTAATATCCAGAATCTACAAAGAACTCAAACAAATTTACAAGAAAAAAACAAACAACCCCATCAAAAAGTGGGCAAAGGATATGAACAGACATTTCTCAAAAGAAGACATTCATACAGCCAACAGACACATGAAAAAATGCTCATCATCACTGGCCATCAGAGAAATGCAAATCAAAACCACAATGAGATACCATCTCACACCAGTTAG